>NC_050611.1:10303030-10606060 GCF_014743375.2 Drosophila subpulchrella
CATCCACATGTTGAAAAGCAGTGGGCACATCGCATTTCCCTTCCCGGATTGCCGTACGTCCCAAAACTCAACTCCCACACTCAAAATACCCGTCGTTGCATTGATTTGTTTGTGTTCGCCAGTGAGTGTGCGTGTTCTCCGTCTGCACTTGTATTTTTCAAGTCCTTTTACCAGAATTTATTTTAGTGCTTTTCCATTGGCTAGGCCTGTGCAATTGTTTTACCACCGAAAAAGTTATTTCTTTTGAAATAGTGATGTTTTAAAGTTGCACAAAAGTTGGTAATTAAACAAAAATGTGTCCTGTCTTATTGGAAAAAAATAAAAAAAACATCCATACTGGAAATTAAGATTTCAATAAGTAATCCCTATATCACTTGCTGAAGAAAATAAGAAAATAATCCTGTGATTATCAAAGACTAAGTATGCAATTTGCAAATACAAATTTTCCTTGGAGTACATTTCATCCCTTGGGTATTTCCCTAAACTAAAGTACTTCAGAGTCTTTAATGTCATCCGAAATAACTGAATTCCACCAATCTCCAGCAATTCGCAGAACGCCTTATTGGCACGTATCTGAGTACACACACCTCCATATAATCTTATTTTCTCTGGCCCACAGGTGTGCTTTTAACGCTTTTTCAATCTCCCAGAAGCTCATGCATATCTTCATGTATAAGCAATTTATTATTGAGAGACTATTTTGATAGATATAAGGTTTCGATTGCATATCTAGGTTTATTTAGCATTGCCATGGAATTTCATCAGAATAATCTAAAATCTTATCTGAAATATTATTGCATCAGAAGGTGATATTCCATTCAATAACTGAAATGTACAAGCTCTGTATAATTAAGAGAACCAGCATTTAAAACCACCTATATTTCACATTTGTAAATTTTTCAAAATTTTGTACCTCTTTTGAAATTGAAATAACCTAGCTCGCATTAAATCTGTCAAAATTGAAATGGTTTTACTTCTCAATTTCTACGCAGACGCCCATTTGATAAATGACAATTAGTCATAATTTTTTCGAAATGGATTACTTAACAACCCAATGAGTCAATTTGTTTAGCTTCTTAGCCATTGTTTTAAATTGTTTTGGCAATAGTTGGGGCGTTGAAATTTGGATATCTTTCAAGTGCTAAACCGCCTCTCTGAATTTCAAACGCCCGCACTTGCAACAAAGCGAAAGTGCATTCAACAGAATAGCAGGCCTAAAAATAACATATTTGCTTTTACTTATTATACGATATAAGATGCTTGATGATTTTAAATAGGAGTAGTGACACTTGTTCAATTTCGGCAGAGAATTCAATGCCAAGAAGATCGGATCGTATCAGATCGTATTGGTCGCATATTCTCACGTTTTCTCTGGTCTTTGCTCTCGTTGTTTCGCATCTCTCATACTCATCCCCTGCCTTTTTTTCTTTTTCTTGTGTCATCTGTTTGCAGTGTGAAAAGCGAAGAAAAGCCGGCTCAGCAGGAGGCGAAAAACATTTTCCAAACGCATCAGATGTAAATGAGATGCCGTCGCGCCGGCAGCAGAGGCACCAGCAAGCAAAACCACGCCGACATCGCCTCCGGAAATACCAGGAGCCCCAGCAGCATCTGATTATCAAGTGAAGTGTAGTGGAGCGAGGACTCAATCCGTTCGCAGCAGTCGATAGGTCGATATAGGACATAGGATATATACATATAGCCAGGAGGCCAAGGAAGGGGAGCCAACTTATCCAGGGGAAGCAGGGAGATCTAGCATTTCGAGCGGAGGACACACGCCGCGCATCCAAGATGAAGCGACGCAACGCGGATTGCGGCAAACTTCGGCGGCCGATTAAGCGCAACAAAATCACAGAGGGAATGTACGGCAGGTGAGTTAATATTTGCCTAATAACAGTATAAAAATCCATTAAGATTCGACTTAAAACGGGATAGTTCTTTCCAAAACTATTCCTACTCTTAAAGGGTTTTGTAGGGCTGCAATTGCTGGGAAACTGTCAGAGTTTTCAAATGATAAGAAATGATTTTTATACTGTAAGAAGCCATGTTCCAAAAAGAATATAAAGTAGTCGTTTTGAAAGCAACAATGTTATTAAAATATTTATCTTTTTCCCCATTTTAGTATTTAACGACAGCAATTAAAATGAACTATGTGCTCTTAAGTTTTATTTATCTGCAAACTTTATATCTCAATTTGTTTCAATTAATATGATAATCATAAGACTTTTAATGAGTAATACTTAGTGCAGATAAAGTTCTTATTTAATTAGTTTGACCCAAAGAATTCGATTCTCAACCTTTTCAAAATATAAAAACACAATACAAATACAAATAGTTGCTTAGATTATGATTATTTCCATAGAATTGAAATGTGTTAAAATAAAATTTCCGATTTTACATTTCCCTTAACTACTGTGATTGTTTATTTCCAATGAAATAAAACTTTAAATCTTTATGTGCTACACATAGCTCTTGAAAATCTTTATTAATTCCAAGACCAATCGAATTTTGTCACAGCCCATCAATTAAATTATTGTTTATCCTACGATAAGGCAACTTCTTAATTGAGGTAATAAAGATACTTTTCGATTTGTTGGCATGCGAACTGCCCCCCCAAGTCAACTTGATGATTTGATTATCACATTTCTCGAGTCGCAAGAGAACAACCACCGAAATTCCGAGAGTGTGCTGCTCATGTGGAGGAACTGGTGCTCCTCTGTTCTCGCTTTTTATTATTTATACGTTTGTTTACTTTTTGATTGCGCCTTAGTGCTGTTGTTTTATGATGTTATGCCTGAATCTATTTGGACGCTACTCGTTTTTGGCATTTTACCCGCCTCTTAGCGCTTCTGTTTTGTTTCGTCAGATTTCTAAATCTTTGACTGTGCTCATCTCATTAAACATTTTTTACTGCCTGATTGATGGATGCTGATTCCTATCTGAGGTCTGAAAACATGTCAAAGCTGACCCCTACATGTTCACATTTTGATTGCTTAATGGGGCACTACACTTGATTAAAAAGCATACGGATGTCAATTTGAGTCAAAGCATGTTGAATTTTTAAAAAAATATTGTGGGTATCGTACCCAATTAATCAAATTAAGAAACTTATAATATTGTGCTACCGATTTCCAGTACTAAATTAAGTTAAACTAATTTATATTGCTTCGATACTGTCAGTCTTGACTTTAATTAATTGCCAATTTGATTGGCACGTCGACCTTATAAAGCCAGGGAAATTTTATTTATGAAAAAAGTCGTACCACCCACCTTTCTTGATGCCTTTCAAGCATTTTGTATACCAAATACTTATATTTAAGTTATCAGAACTCTAGATAAAGAGTACCATAAAGACTAAGGGGATGATTAAACATTTTCCAAGTTGTAGAGCATATAATAATATTAATTACAAATCTATCAATCCACAATTTCTAACCCTTTTTCTCCCTATCCATTTGCAGCACAACAGTTCTGTACATGAAGTTTCTGATCCTTTGGGCCATCGTAATGGTTGCCGACTTCATGTTCATGTTCCGGTTCGAGTACTTGTGGCCATTCTGGCTGCTCCTTCGCTCCGTGCACGATTCCTTTAAGTACAAGGGACTGGTAAGTGGAATGGAGATGGCTTCATCCATCGCCGGACTGAGTGAAACTCTATAGGGGCCAATTCCATTTGCAGGCATTCTCCGTGCTGTTCGTGTGCATAGCGATAACGTCGGATCTGGTCTGTTTATTCTTCATACCCGTTCACTGGCTGCTCTTCGCGGCCAGCACATACGTTTGGGTGCAGTACGTCTGGCACACAGGTGAGTCATTCCCCGCCAGTGTCGGTGCTCCGGACATCTCCTTACTTGATTACCCATTTACTTGCAGATAAGGGGATCTGTTTGCCGACCATAATACTCTGGATGTTATTTGTCTACCTAGAGGTGGGCATACGATGGAAGGACAGTCGCCATATGCCGCATCTGGATCTCTGCCGGCCGTTCGCAGCGCATTGGTGAGGCTAACTAAAGCGTGGGGTTGGATTAGAACCTTATTGTAATCATCTCCTGCTCTGCTTTTAGCATTGGCTATCCGGTTGTCACGCTCGGATTTGGCTTCAAAAGCTACGTGGGCTACCGAATGCGCCAGCGGAAGCAGCGCGAAGTGGCCAAGGACAATGAGTTCTACATGCAGCTCCTGCAGCAGGCTCTGCCCGCTGAGGAGGCAGCCGAGGAGGCGGCTGCGGGGGCGACAGCCACATCCAGCACCGTGGTGGTGGCCAACGGATCGGCCACCACGCCGGCTCTGGTCGCATCATCCGGAGCAAACGCGGCAAATGGCATTTTGGCCACTGCCACGCAAGCACAAAACCATCATGAGCATCATCACAGCGGCGGCGCCGGCGCCAGCAGCAGCAACAGCTCGAGCAATAGCAATCATCACCATCACCACCATCATAACAACAATAGTGGCAACAGCGGCAGCAGCCACAACAGCAACAGTAGCAGCGGCGGCGGAGGCGGCGGCAAGGACAACAGTACGAGTGACGGTACAAACGCGGCCGCATCCTCGTACTCTGCAGCGTCATCGGCAACGGGATCTGCGGCAACTGCAGCGGCGGCGTCCACATCCTCTGGCACATCCTCGTCGTCGTCGACGACGGCGGCGGCGGGCAAGCAGTCGTCGGCGTCTGCTGGATCCACGGCCACAACAGGTGCAGCAACCACTTCCTCCACTCCCGTCTCAGCTCTCTCTGCTTTGGCTGCAAGCTTGGCGACGCAGCAGCAACAGCAGCAGCAGCCACATCAGTTGGGGGCCGGCGAATCCCCGGCTACTTCTTCTGCCCGTTCTTCCTCCTCGACTTCCGACGGTGCCGATGCTGACGGTTGTTGTGGTGGTAATAATGCATTCTGCTGCTTTCTGCTGCCCCTCACAACAGCAACAAAGAACGAACCCATTAATTTGTACCAGACACATTTGTATGTTTCTGTATGCGCATGAAACCCACGAATCCATCAATATATATATAGTAACCGCCAGCGAGGCTTCCTCGCGCGATATCTAACCCACAGCAACCACAGTCGGCAGAGTTGTCAGCCCTTACCTTCATATCATTATGTTCCTGCTGCAATGCAAATCTAATTTCGATTGTCAGCAGGAGGGCGCGAACAACTAATAACGTCCGTCCCCAGACCGACCCCATTCCCTCACGAATCAATAAACACACAATTATGTTGTACATCATCGACGTGTAGAAATATAAATATAAACATGCACTTAATGATCTATTAATATATCTCCTTTCAGCAACCTCCAATGGTCACGCTGGTGGTTCAAGGAACCATCGACGCAGCGTGGACAAGGATAAGCATCGCAACAAGGGTGACGCTGCTGATAATGAGCACAACAATGGAGCGCGACACGGGGGTAAAAATAGCAGCAACAACTATCACCAAGTCGATAGCGGCGCTGCCACAGCAACCACAACTGTAACAGCCACATCAAGTAATAGTAAGGATAAGGATAAGGATAAGGAGAAGTCAGACTGGGATAGTAGCACCAACTATCCACAACAACAACAGCAGCAGCAGGGAGGAAAGGAGAAGCACGGTGAGTGGCTAGCACCTAGATTTGATTGCCTTTAAAAGCGCAACCAGATAGCTATTAATCTTATCGATTCTATTTATTAACGTAATTAAGTGTTCAATTAGAACGTGCTTCCCTTGAGAGGAACTCTAAATGTTTCACCATTTCCCTTATCTTTGGTAGCCCGGTAAAATACATTTCTGAGTTTTTAAAGCAGTTTTAATTAATATTTTTTTATAGCTATAAAAATAGCATAAGGCTGGAATCATATTGATTGTTTTAATATTCATTTAATTAAGACCTTCTTCGTTTTCCATTTTCAGACAAAAAGGCGGGCAACGCTGTCCCCAACGGAAATGCCAATCACCTTGAAGTCGAGGAAGCGGCCAGTGTGGAGCCAGCACCACCTGCTGAAAAGGCACCCAAGGGTAAGAAAGGCAACGACGGGTTATAAAGTGCATTATGACTAATCCCTATCTCCATTTGCAGGTCGACGCAATCGCGGCAAGAAGGATAATGCAGCAAAGGACAATCACAGCCATCAGCAGCAGCTGGCTCAGCAACAAAAGGAGAAGGACAAGGAGAACACGGCCAACAATAACAATAACGACGCCAGCTCAGTATCATCGTCGGCGAGCTCCACCTCGAGCAATGCCATCGCCAACTTGGCCAGCAAGGTGGTCTCCAAGATCTGCGAAACCTGTCTTAAACTGGAGGCCGATGTGAAGAAATATCGCACTGAAATTAGCCATATGAAGCAAATCGAAAACGAACTGCGCCAAAAACTAGACGCCAATCTCACCAGCAAGTCAACGCTGCAGGCCAAGCAGAAGGAGTGCGACGAGCTGGAGAAGCGCATCCAGGAGCTGAATAACGCTCGACACGCCGATATGCTCAATCTGCAGACGGTGGAGCGGCGACTCAACGAGGAGCGCCGCCAGAAACAATCCCTGGACTCTCAGCTGGCCAACGAAAAGAAGGCTCGCAAGGTGGCCGAGGACAAGGCGGCTCGTCCGGAGTGCAGCTCCCAGTGCAAGCAGCGGCGCCAGCAGATGGATGAGGAGCAGAAACGACTGCGAGGCGACCTTAAGCAGACGGAGGAGGCCAAGCAACTAGCCGTCGAGCACGGACGAAAAGTGGAACAAGAGGTAAGCAGTCAGACTATTAGTTTGTTTGGCAAATCCCTAAGAAGTCAAACTGATCCTCTCCTTAGTTAAATAATATTACATAGCTTTATATAAAAGTTCGCTAAGTTCAAGAAATGTATTTCCTATCTTTAGTACCGCATGCTGGAGGCAAAACTACGGAACCGCGAATCGTCGCAGCCTGATCCCGAGATGCTATTGAATGCCCTCGCTGTCGTCCAAGAGAAGAACGCAACGCTGGAGAAGAATCTCTCCGCGGAGACGAGAGTCAAGCTGGACTTGTTCTCGGCTCTGGGCGCTGCTAAGCGCCAGATTGAAATATCTGACAGTGAGTATTGAATTCGTTGGATTGAGACCTCATTCATTTCATTATTCTCTCCTTTAGACCATCGTCGCTCCAAGGAGGATGAGGTCATTGATCTCAAGGCAAAGATTGCCCAACTTCTGGCCGTGATGCCAGACAACTTGTGCATGAACACAGGCCCACATGGACCGGCGAGCAGCATTCTGCGCATGAACGACACGCCGCCGCTGCAACAGTCGGGTCCCGGACCGTCCTCGCCCATGCTCAGTTTGAGCGCTGCGCAGGAGTACCAGCAGCATCAGCAGCACCAGCAACAGCAGCAGCAGCAGCACCAACAGCATCAGCAGCATCAGCAACATCAGCAGCACCAGCAACACCAGCAGCAGCAACACCAGCAGCAACACCAACAGCACCAGCAACATCAGCAGCATCAACAGCAGCAACACCAGCAGCATCAACAGCATCAGCAGCAACACCAGCAGCATCAGCAGCAGGGTGGCGGTGGTCCTGGCTCCCAGCAGCAAATGGTGCCGGTCAGCGTGTCTGCTGCCTTTCAGGTTGCCGCTGCCAATGCTGTTGCCGCTGCCAACGCTGCTGCCGCCAACGGAAATGGCGGCTCAACGCTGGATCCCAATGCAAGTGTGTACACGCCCAAGACGGGCAACATGATGGTGGTGTCGCCGGTGGGCATGAACCCCAACGGGTCGGATGCCTGACGCCAACAGCAGCAGCAGCAGCAGCAACAGCAGTCCTTGACGTCGTCATCGTCGTCGTCGTCCTCGCACCTGCATATGCGACGACAAGTTTGAGATTATTATACTTTATATGAATTAGGGAAAACAAACGCAAACAACCGTCGCCACAGCAAACGATGAGCAGCCCGAAAACCGGAGCCGGTTCCATAAAGTTTGCATACAATATCTGAATGTCCGTAATATGAATAAGCAGTTTCCTTTAAAATCTAAACACCGCCACAGAAGCGCAGGCAGCACTGATGAATGCAGCTTAAAATTGCTGAACATTTTCAAAAACTTTTCAAAATCTCCAACCCAACCAGATTCCCCATTGAATCTGGCATTCCAATTTAAATTCTTTCTTGAAGGCCTTAATGACTAACTCCGATTGAAAATTCTCGGCTCATTTAACCCACTGTTTTGAATCGGCTGCCCCGCCACCACACAAAACACACAACACATTCAGTATCTCCCCCTCTAACACGAAAAGTAAATGATTACTTTAACCAGATGATTCGAGAACTCGAAACACATTTGAAAACAATAAGAGAACAGAACACAAATTTCTAAAAATAATAACAAAATGAAAATGGCAATTCGTATTTTTAATTGATGAAGAAGAAAGCCAAGGAACTATCCAATATTCTTTGTACAATGTTTTTCATTTTTTTACCAAACGCTGTGAGAGAGTTGGACCAACCATAGTGATGGCCATGATCTTGGGGCGGTGGCGGCTGCCCTGCATGACCCATGCCCCCTGATTCAATGGAATATTTTTGAAGTCTGCGCCCTTGATTTATTATCTCATTAAATTATTTTTGTTATAAAACCTTAAATGTATGCTATTACTTAGAACTTATAATTTTTGAAACAAACAAACATCAAACGGAAAACGATTTTCTTTTAAGTTTTAATTTATTTTTGTTAAGTTCTGCTGTTCCTAAGAAACATAAAATCGAAAAGAACTAAGAAACACGCTTTGGTTTATTTACGAGAAGTGAAAAGTCGACTATTTTGTTTAATAATAAAATAACCTTTCGCTGCGAGAAGCAAGTACATATGATTTTGATTACTTATACATTTTGGTTTGATTTGATTTAGTGTATCCCAGCAACCTAAGCTTTAGTTGTAAGATTCGGTTTCATCCAACCGATTTCGTTGTCCAGTTTCATTCCACAAAGCTATACATCTCGGATATATAAGAATATCCATTTTCAAAATGCTGCTAAACTTGGTATATGGTATGCTGGAAACCATATCGAATGCAATCTACACAACAGTGACCACCGTTTGGAGTATTGAACGTAAGTGAATGGCTCTCGGTCATGTTGATCCTCTTCATCTGAACGACCCAAACCCACAGAGGCCGCGATCAACCTGATGATGTCCACGTTTCTGTTTGTGCTGGGCGTAGCTTGCCACCCCTTAATGTTGATTCCCATGCTGATGGGGGCCTACTATATTCTGCGCAACTGCTGGTACCGTCGCGTCAAGAGCCCTCGGCTGGAGAACTCGTTCGATGGCGATGGCGGGCTGAAGGCTGGAATCCGTAACATGCCCCGTACTCCTCGCCTTCCCGCTTATCGCAGCTTCGGGAACCTCTCCAATCTTGACAACGATGCACCCACTGATGACTGACCAAAAGGATGTAGCAAAACAGACACACACACTTGATTTCCTTGGGTTTATAATCTTCAGAAGCACTGATAAGCAAATACATGTACAGATATGAGCGCTCTTAGATCTATTATTATTTATTTCAGCATGGAATATGGTTTACCGAATCCATAGCTGACCATAAATGTTTAACATAACGTGCAAATACATGATTTCCTTGGGTTAATTATCTTAAGTTATAATATAAATACGGGTATGTCTATGAATACTGTCTTAACTTTAAATGGGATTATTTTAGGGCTTTAGCAGGCAACCGGTGTCCACCTTGCGCAGAGCTTCTCGTGCCTTGATTAATGTGACGTTGCTTGGCTGATTAGCGAGTCCGGCCAAGTGTCGGATGTACTTGTCAATGTTGCCCACACTAGGACCACTGGGCTCCAGAGGAGGCAGAGAGACTCCACCGAGAGCTGCCACCAGTTTCTGGCGCAAACCGCGCACGTAGGTCTCAAGGCGTCGATTTTCCTCCATAAGCTCGTTCACCTCGCCCATTACCTTGGCATAACCGGCCTTTGTGTTGTCCACATGCTGCTCCAGCACCGCATTCTGCTGTTCCAAGTCGGTCTTGGCCTTGCGCAGTGTCCTCAGCTCGTTCTCCGTGCTACGATTGTGTTCGATGAACTCGTTGGTGTAGATGGGAATCTCGCCAGGCTGCAGGGGTCGTGGCGCGGGTGCCACGCTGCTGGGAGCGGGCTGAACAGGAGCCGGAGGCGCTTGAGGTGTTGGAGGCGGCGGTGTCTGGGCACGTTTCACCTTGGCCAGGGGCACGTCATCTGGGTCCTCGCTCTGCCGCTTTAGCGGCTTCGCCTTGGTCTTTTTCGCCTTTCCTATGGTGGACTCACCCTTGGGTGTCTTCTCCTTGGGCGAACTCTCCAGCTTGGTGGCCTTCTTGGCCTTGGCCAGTTCTCTGGCCACAATTTCGGGGTGTTCCTTGAGAAACAGTTGGAGCTGCTCCTGATATCTAGGGAAATTCAGAGAAATAAGTTAAATTTCTGAAAGATGTGACTTGGAGTAGCCTCTTACATGGCCTTGTCCTTGGCGGCTGCCTCCATGTAGGGCACCTTGCGCTCCTCGGGCAGCTGGTGCCACTCCTCGCCGATGATCCTGGTGTGCTCCAGGGCAGTGCGCTGCGGCTGCTCCCGACGCAGTTCCTCGCGCCGATCGTTCATAAACCTGACGTAGCCGTTGAGTGGCATTTTCGGAGCTCCGGCTACGTTGATCCGCCGCTGAGCAAGCTTCTTAAGCTCGGATCCCAGGTCGGATTCCGAGTGGCGACCCTTTGGGTTCTTGGTTTTCTTCTTTGCTTTGAGCGGTTTGTCCTCGTCGAACTCTTCTATGGCGGCGGAGTCCAGGGATTGGGAGGCGATTGGCAGTGACACGGGGGATTCCATAACCGCATCAGGGGTCTCTTCGGCAGGCTCTGTCATAGTTGGTTCTTCTTAGCCTCTATTTGCTTAAAAGATTGTTTTGTTTTGTTGCAAATTATGCAGGTAAACCACGGCTCCGAAATCTAGTTCAATTCTATAAACAACTTTTTCGGAACTAGTTCATAAGTGAACTCGAATTCTAATCTCATTAAGGTGGGTCGATATTTGTAGTTGCTTTTATCTAAAAATATAATTATTTTAATGATTTAAGATTATTGTTCTAGCAAATAATAAAAAAGAGGTATTGCATTAACTTTTTAGTTTGTTAAAAAATATTATATATAAAATATAATATATTTAATTTAAGAAAGGTCGAAAATAGTTGTTTAATTACTATTTATGTTCTATCATATTATAGGTATAATTTTGTTAGCAATTCAGTAGAGGGGAACTTTGACCAAATTCTTTGATTTTTTTAAATGTTGTATTAAGTAGATATATGTAGCATACCCAATACTGAACTTAAAAAAGAGCACTTTCTTAAAAAAGTAATTTGAATTCACTTCAGGGAACATGTGTTGTTTTAATTTCATTTTTATATTTTATTTTTAGTCATTCAATGCAACAGTGCGCAGTCTCATAATATAGTGCGTAATTAGAAATGACTCATTGTATTACATTTAAAGCCCCACCATCTACGAGGAAATGGCGTCAGAAAATATGGCGTGATGTCTAGAAAAATGGCGTGATTGACAATTTTATCACACGCGTAGTTCAAATTTTAAAATATTGCCTAGAATAAAAAGGGTAAACAAAAACAAATAGTAGTTGTGGTTTGGTTTGGTTTATATTTTGAATATAGTATTTTTTTTTCTCGAATGTTTTCGCAAATTCTTTGAGCACAATACAAGTAAACGTAAGCTTATGTGGTTAGAGATTGTTAAACATAAATGGAAACATACAGCTAAACTTAGCGCCTCAACTACAATATCATATATAAAGCCTTCGATTAAGATTGTATTTACAGCCTATCAACTAAGACACTTAAACAAACGGCGGCCGGCCAAACTTAACAATACAAGAGAGACAGAACTAAGTTTTCAAACTTAAATCAAACTGGGGAACAGCTCGTCGAAGTTGCTCTCCCACGAGAAATCATCCTCGTCCGTGGGCAACGTCAAGGCCGAGGACATGGGTGAGCCCAGTATGGACTCGTAGCCATGGTCCGAGGTGGCCGAGTGGAGGGACAATGCGGGTGATTTGGCCAGCGGGGAGATCGCCTTGACGCGCGGACGGAGGAACCGCTCGATGGGATCGAAGCTGTCCTCGTCGTCCGAATCGTCGGTGGCGTTCACCACATTGAGGTAGACCTGTGACGGAGACGTCGCTGGCGGCGGACACTTCATGATCACGTCCGTCGCGTCGTCGCCAGCGGTGACGCCATCACAGTAGATCTCCTCAACGGCCTCATTCACCGGCACCGCATCGCCGTCCATCACGATGGTGATCGAATTCGTCTTGGCATCGTAGTTGCCGTACACTGTGTCCGGAGTGGCCTGTAGTAGAGAGGCGGCCGCTGTGGCTTTGATTGTGGCTATCGTTGAGGCTGGCGCTCCTGTCGCCTGCTGTGGGTTTCCATTCATCTCCAACATCTGCACATTTATGCTGTTGTTGTGCTCGTGCTCCTCCGGTTGCTGTTCCTCCTTCAGGCCATCACCTCTATGCCCGTCGGATTCCAGGCGCTCTGCTGCGGTCCCCACCACTGGTCCAAGCAGTCGCTCTGCGTTGCCTGAATCTTCGGCAGCAGCTGGGCTGCTCGCTCCAGCGCCTGTTTCCAGGTCTGTTGTGATATCTGCGAGCAGACTTTCGGCCAACTCTTCGAGGCGCTTGACGTCGAACTCTTCGTCGTCGCCAAGCAGGTCTTGTAGAGAAGGCAGAGGGCCACAACCTTCCAGAGTGAGGCCAGGCTCTTGCTGCTCTTCAGCTGCTCCGCCAGCGGACGCGCTGACGACTGTGTGTCCACCTGTTGTATACCCTGCGGCAGAGGGTCAGCTTTGGATGCTGCAGATCCAAGGTGTGTGGACGCACAGCCCTCAGCGCCTGCGATGGCGATGGATTGGCTGATGCTTCTGGTGTTGTGCTGCTGTTGTTGCCTCAGTTCGGCGAGTTCCTGGCGCAGGAGCTCCAGCTCCGAGTCGAGCTTGTGGTTCTTGGCCAGCAGCGACTCGTTGATGGCCTGTAGGCTGTCGCATTTATTCTGTAGTATTTCTGTCTTGTCAGTGAGTTCCTTGATCTCGTAGTCCATCTCCTCCATGCGTGCCTTCTTGCGGTCGCGCGATGTTTGGGCGGCTACTCGGTTCTTTAGCTTCCTGTGTGGGTTGAATGGATTTAGTAAGGGTAAGGCACATAGACAAGGGATCAATGAACTCACTTTCTCTGCACTTTCTCCTCCCAGGTCAGATGGTCTAGGCGACGCTTCTTGGCCTTGGGCGGCGAGGCAGCCAGGCTGTCGTCCTCCATGTTGGTTGAGGATGCGTATCCCGAGCTCGAGGGCGTCGGCGAGGCGGAGGGCGTGGTCGCCGCCGCCGCCTTTAGCAGCGCCGCTGTCAAGGGGGCGGGGCGCAGTTTGGGCAGATTATTCGATGTGATTGCTGTCCGCGGCACGGCTATGAGCACTGTATTCGCTGTGGGGGCCATGGCTAACTGATTGGGTGTAAATCAATAACTGCTGCGTGTGCTGGGTCAATTGTGAAAAGCGCTTTTCCACTTAGATTTGCATCGCTTTTCCTTGCTTTAACTTGTGTTTATTTTAGGTCGTCTCATGGGCTTCGACTGCGCTTCTCGGACGCTCTGCGGGTTTGGACCTCTTCATCGCCTCCGACTCGGGGTTTTCTGGTTCCGTCTCACGCAATTTTCTCATCCACCTTTGCAATAGCGACCAACTGGTTTTCCTTTCTGCTGACGTGTTCTTTTCCGAATGGCTGTGGAAAAGATGACGTGTTTTTCTGGTGGTGGGTCTAGGGCTGGAAAAGCGGCGATGGCCTATCGATAGCAACGATGTTTAATAACAACCATAAATCATATATTTAAAATATAAATTCGGAATATTGGACTTTACATTTCATTTTTACCAATCGCTTAAAACTGAATAAGACTTTTCACACCAAGCTTTAAATATAAAATACGGTTTTTATTTAAATTATAAATTCACTATCGCTTTGGCATTTTCAAATAGTTCTAAATACCGATAGTTCCACCACTGGACTGGAGTGTGACCATATAGTTCAAAATGCGGAACTATGGAAATGGGAGATAAAATTTCAAAAAAATACGCGCCAAAAACGTATATCCTAAAATATAAATTTATTTCCTAAGACATAATATGTTTAAGCATTTCTCATTACGCAAAATTTTGTACAAATAAACGAAATATATTTTGGTCCGCAGCTAAAACATAGTTTGTTGGGGTTTTTTGCCCTTCTCCCTTTCGGCTTGGGCCAATTCCTCTTTGATAACCTCGGCGATTTCATAGATTTTTGGTTTGTGCTGGGAATTTAAAATCAATATTAAAAGTAGAACTTGTAAATAGTGTTCCTCACCCTGAGTTGATTGATGTAGAAGGTAAAGGGAATATTTCCAGTGATAGGATCAATGGCCACTGGCCACATAGCATCCAGTTCCTCTTGGGTAAAGGGTTCGCCCTCCTCCGCCATCAGTTTCCCAAAGTACTCCTTGGTAAGATACTTTTTGTTCTCTGGATCTAGGGTCTCAAAGGCCTCCAGAAGTTTTTCAGCCGACGCCGGTTCCATTCTGAGGAATATAGAAAATAAGCTAAAAGTTTCCTTTTTATGTCTTTATAACTATATCTAACTGGCGATCCATGAGCAGTTGGGAGACGTGGGCTATGAACTTAAGGATATGGGTCTCCCCTGGGTAATCCGTGGACTCGGTGGCCTTGATTACTTCTTGGACCTCCTTCTCAGTGGGCACGCAGCCCAAAAACCTGAGGACGTTGCCCACATTTCGGGTATCAATATACTTATCGCCATGCGTGTCAAAGATGCAAAATGCCTCCGAAATCTGAGCCTCAAGTTCGTTATTTAGGGTAACTATTGAAGATGGCTAGTTTAAGACCAGAAAACATGGTCGATTCTATACATTTCTTACCACCAACTTCCATGGCGGTTATATGTTTCAATAGCTATTTAATTTAGGTGGCACTTCCAAATGGTGTTCACTGATAATTTTTAGTTTACTTCTAATTTTTATTGAGCGTTACGCGTTACACTACAACTGAAAGAAATCTAAGGGCTTACTGTTTGTATGCTGAATTTGAAAATTACGATGGCAAATAGAAGAAGGCGCCAAATATCGGTTATCGGGTGCATGGTCACACAACCGTGGGGAATTTAGTCGATAGACGACAGTCGATAGCTGCCTGCCATGCAACCGTGTTGAGCGTCGCGTTATTTTGTTTTCTGTTTTGTTTTTCGTTTCGTGTTTTTAGTTTTCTTCCTGTTAATTTCCAAGTTTATTTGTGACAATCATTAAATAAGAGGTTTATCTACAACGAACTAGTGAAATTGCACGCCAATCCACTGCCCTTTGAAGGACAACGAAGAGTGCATTTAAATGTTGCTGTCGGTGTGCAGCTGCCTCTGTGTGTGTGAGCCAGCAGCAACAGGTTTTCCAACTCAACTCAGTTTTCATTTGTTTTCGATATTCCGTGGAGTTCGGTTCGCGTTGCGGGAAAATCGAATTGCAATTTAATGCAGCGTTCGGTGGAAAACGAGACGAGCCATTAGTTGGCAACCCGTTTGGTTTTTATATTCGGCATCGCAGGTGTGTAACGTCGCTCGGCGATTCCAACGGGTTTTCCAGGAGGTTTTTGGCCCATAACAAGTTAAAACTTGGCCATAATATCACAGTTAACAAGTGCCACCGCATCTCTGTGCTGACAAGTGTATGTGTGTGTTTGAAATACGCGTTTTCGAAGAAAAACCTCAACTCAAAACACGTAAAAATCGAAATGAAAATGGAAAGTGTTCGACGACGATCACGATCATCAGTTTAGGCCCGTTTTTTGAGCCAAATAAATAAACAAACCAACCAAACGACAACGAAAAAAAGAGGTGCGAATTTTGAAAGTGCCTGAAAATTGTTTTTATCATCATTATCCTCATTGACATTTTTCCAATATTTGCCCATGGCATTGACCACCACTCGATAGAAAGTTTATCTCTGATCGATGGCAATTAGCGAGGCGTGCTTGAAAAGATAAATATTTGCCCATGTTTCTGCCACTCGACTGTTGAAAGCTGACCAGCACGATTGGTTATAAATTTGCTTAAAGTTTTTATTCGAAATAACTTAAGGTTTATTTTAATTAATAAATAATGGTTCTGATGTGTTATTCCAATATTTTTGAAAAAAGTCTTTGTTTGTCATGAAATTTAAATTCACTATTTGTGTCATAGGGTCATAAATAATAATAACAATTAGACGTCGGATTATACATGATATCATTTCTTATACCTCTGTTTTCCCGCGAACCTTGAGTGGTTAAAAATGTATTGTAATTAAATCAAATGAATTCTGTTATTAAAAAAGGATTTCAAAATAAAAAATATCTGAAGACCAAGGTTTTTTTTAAAAAACTTCCCTAAAAATCCGTTCATGTACTGGAATATAGTGAATTTTGAATTTGTTTTCGAGTACATTTTTAAATATTTTACTAAGCCTAATAGGGTTTTTAGCACCTAAAATAATTAGTATTTCTTATTTTTGGCATAGGGTATATGATTTTGGAAATATAATCAAGTGTGAATATTTTTTTGAGTGCTAATTATATAATCTAAAGATTTTAAATATGTTTTAAAACCCATTTTAATGTTCCTAAAATCGAATGAAAAATATATTAAACAAGTGTGAAGCATTTCTTGAAAAAGTGCCATTAAACGGTTTTGCATCTCCATCCAACTGCAGCTAACTCACTTCGCAGAAAACCTCAGGCGGCCATAAACGCTGATGATGAATTTTCCCCATGGAGTGAAATTGTGGGCCTAACTATACGGTTTTCACTTGGTTTGCACTCGCCGCTTTTGCTGGTCGTGCGCCGCCTGGTCTTCGAAAGTGGCCCGCTCCTCTTTCCTTTCCTTACCTTGCCTAAACTTACTTTCCTATCCGCTCCTTCCGCGGCTTTTCTCTAATGCTCCGTGCAGTTTTCGCTGTCCACCAAACGACAGGTGGCTGGGCACATTTGCGGTCTGCAAAAGGTCTCGGTTTTAGGTCTCTTTGTGGCAAGTGGAACCACCACCATCGGTACCAGCAGAAGCAGATCGTTCCTGTTACGTGTTCGTACAGAGAAAGAAAATATCTCTATTTATTGCACTATCCTTACTTTTAACTCTAATATTCAAAATACTTACTTTGAATCAAATCAGGATACAAGCTGACATACGAAACCAAAACTGTTTAACTTAAGTACAATCTTTAGTTCCTAAAAGGTTTTGTGCATTTTGAGAAACGTTATAGAGCTGTTTTTGTAACTGCGAACTCCTTCAAAAATAATTTTCTTGTTTATTCTGTCACTTACTTTTATTTTTTTTAAAGAACTTTCTTAATTGTGAATGTTATTCACCTTATCTTCATGATACCTTATTGTTATGCTATGTCTAGACCTTGGTAGATAGTGTCCTATGAAGAATAGTCTTTTCTCACACCTTTCCTAATTTCAAATTAATGGATTTTTTAATACAATACTATTGTATTGTATAACTTATTTGACAATAATTTAAGGGATAAACCCATACTGTTTGACAGGCTTTTATTCTATATATGGGTAAAATAAGATAACTAATCCTTATGAAAATTACAAAATTGATCAAAACAAAATTGGCTATAACTTTAAAAGCCACTTATTTTGAATGCATACCATTATTTTCCCTTTGTGTAGTTGTGGGGGTTGCCTTTCGGTTTTTAGTTTTCAGTTTTCGGTTTTCTGGCGATCTGGTGGCATGCTCTGAAAAACTCGTTTCTCGCCGCTGTTGTTTTGTTTGTCGTTCTGGAATTCTTGGCTGGCGGTGCCCGCAGCTCTTTTGGTGCCTCACCCGCGCTCCTTCTGCCCTCCATCGACTCCTCCATCGTCGATCGTCTTCTGGCTTTTTTTCTCATTGGAGTAAATTTTTCGCTTGAGGAATTTTATGTTGCTGCCGTGTTTGATGCCCCTTTTTTCGCACAGTTAATTTTCCTATTCTTTTCCCTTCCCCTCGCTCATAATTGTGTGTCGTGAGTCAACATTTTCATATTTCTCTCGGGGAAACCATCACTTCGATTAAATATTTATAAATACATACTTAAAAGTAGCGAGAGTTGGGAAAATTGGTTCAATCTCCTACTAAAACGAAAACAGTATTTAAACCAGTTTACTTAAAAGTTTAACTACAACAAATTAAGCAAAGAAAGTTTTTTTTTTTTATATATGTACATCCAAATAAACCGAGCGGCTTAATTTTTATAACGCAGTTGAAGACCGCAAAAAATGGCTTTAGCAGGCGAAAATTTAAGAAAAACTTTGCCATGGAATGCACAGAAATATAATTATAATTGTACGTCTGTCATGGGAAAGTCGAAGCAAACCTCTGTAAAATTGCAATGTCAACAATGGTCCGAGGAGGGGGGATTCGGGATTGGCGAGTGACTAGCCTAACTGAACAATCTGTTGATTGGCACCACTTGGAACTGCAGTCTGGAACAATGTCCGCCGAACAATGAGCTTGTCTGGCCTGGAGCTGTCCAACTGGATAGTTGGCTCTGGGACTGTGGGCCTCGGCTTGGAGGAGGAGGTCGAGTTGGGGGTCCAAACAATGTTAGATATTCAAAGTATCTGGCGATGATCTTAAAGCATCTTAGGCGACGCAGCTTAAATTGCGAAGATAGTTGAAGGCCGAAACAGAGGAGTGTCTTAGAACTTTAATAGATTGTGGTTCTCAGGAGTTTTGGTTTTAATGGATAATAAAACCCTAAGATTTGTATCTATAAAAGAACCTTGAATTGGTATCGTATCATTGCTTTCTTAAAAAACAAAACCATACCATTCTTAATATATTTTTATTTTTTTTTTAATTTTGAGCTTAGTCTTTGTGTGTAAAAAGAAAATCATAAATCTTAGTTAAATCAAGACATACACAAATGGTTACCACCATTGGGTTATGGGTTACATGTTATAAAATTATAAAACATGAATAATCTTTCTTATGAAAAATGTTTGATAATGACTCAAATTTAAATTATAAAAATATTATTAGATGGCTTTTAAATAAATAAGCATGTCGCAAATTTAACAATAGCGTTGTTTATAAGTTTATTATTGTAGTTATAACTATTCTATTGTTTATATACATGGTAATTGTTCATGGGTATTACTTAGCATATTGCTAATTAATGGTTTTCAATTTTTGGTGTACAATGGGTTACACTTTATAAAACTGATAAGAAATGAAAACTTTAAAAACCCATTTCTCTTTAAAATGTATAAAATATTATTTACATGGCACATTCTAAATAGTATTTCCTGGTCTAAGTCCAGTTTATTTTTTCCAAAATAAATGACCACGTTGCCAACCCAACAATAGCGTCTTTCTAAGTTTATTACTGTGGTTATAACTATTCCATTGTTTATATACACGGTAATTGTTTATTGGTATTACTTTGCATATTGCTAATTAATGGTTTCTCTGTTGATTGTTCTGTTTTGCAGCTTCTCCCAACCGGAATGGAAGCTCAATGACAAATGAATTAATAAAACGGCAAAATGAAGAAGCGTTCAAAGTTTATCTAAACATTCCCGCCAGCAAGCGAAACAAAGCGAAACCAAAACAACAAAAAAAGAAAAAACAAGTATTAAATAAAGATACTCGAATGCAATGGAAGGAAAAAACGCTAGTTGTTGCTAGACTGTTTGAAAACATTTCAATTGTGTGAGGGAGCGTGGTAGAAGCTAAAGATACGAACCGGCTTAAAATGCCAATAATCACGGCCACGACAACGGCGACAGCCGGCGGAGGAGCAGGTGTGGCAGCCAGGGGCGTGGTCACCGCCAAGTCGCCCACCGATTACCTAATGCTCCAGCAGCAACAGCACCAGCAACATCAACAGCAGCAACAGCACTTCGGCAATCACTTCTATCAACAGCAGCAGCCGCAACAGTTGGCGCCTCTGAATGCTTCTCACCAACACCAGCACTCCCATCCACATCCACATCCACATCCTGTTGCCGCTCCGACCAGTTTTGCAACATTTAACGGAAACTCGAATCTAAATTCTAGCCTTGCCAACGGAAGCAGCAGAAAATTCAATTGCAGCCGCGACAACGTGGACGATAATGCCGATGTCGGCGAAATTGCCGCAGTTTCCCAGACATTGTCCCCTGGCTCAGATGTGGTTGGTAACGGGAGCGGGATTGGCATGGGGATTGGCAACGGGAACGGGGACAAGTCTGCCGGCTTAGCGCCACCAGGTGGCCATCATTTGCGCCCGCCACCGCCGCCGGCACTCAAGAAATCCAACGCACCCGCCTCGGCAATCGGGAGTTCCGCCTCTCGCGAGGATGTCGCCTCCTTGAGTGGCACCTCCTCGCTGAACAGCCAGATGTCGGTGCATAATCAGTTCATCTCCGGATTGCCGAGCAACGGCATCGGCATCGCCAGCAATGGAGTCAATGGAGGCCCAGCCACCGGACGAGGCGGTCCACCCAGCAGCATTCTGAAGGGCAGCAAGGGTAAGGAAGCAAATATAGCTTGAACCATAACGTTAAAGACCTTAAAAACATCTCTTTAAGGTAGATTTTGGGAGATTATTGTAGAAAAAGACCAATATCTCCTATGGCAGCTACTCTCTTTGATTTGTTATAACTTTAAAATTAACATATCTCTAGTTATAAGTGTGCTTATATTATAAATCAACAAAGTTAGTCATTTCCAATTGTTCCAAAAGTTCTAATCAGTAAAGTCACATTTTTGAAACATCAACTACATTTATATTAATATAAATAGAACATATTAAAGCAGTGTTGCCTAAATAAGAACTATTTGATATTTAGTTTCCAGATAAGCACAGCTAAATTCTGTTTATTTGGCGATTAAATATGTAAACATGTTAATACAAATTTACTGTCGCTTGATGCTATCAATTATGTAGATTGCTGTGGTTGTATGTAATTCCCCGAACCTCTGCTCCAAATCGAATTTCCATTTTCGTTTCGCCTCATAAAATATTAAAATTAATTTGCACTGGGCCGGCTCTTAAACCTAATTTAGGGCGTTCGTCTCAAGTGACTCATTTCCGCCCCCATATGGCCAAGAGAGTGATTCGTTCAAAAATAACACACACACACTCCCACTTTGGTTTCAGTTTCAATTACGTTTTCGGTTTCAATTTCAACTTGAAATGCACTTGTAAAGAGCCATTAAATTAGTCTGCTTTCGGCGGGTGGTTAAAAAAAAAGGGCACACAATGTTCCCAAAAAGCTGCGGGTAGAACTTTTGGGGCAGCCACGTGCCATAAAAGAAATGCCACAAATGTTTCCACACCACTTTCTTGTTAACCCTCTTGTGGGTCTTCGTTCTTAGCCAGTTCTTAGAGGACTTTCAATATTACACTCGGTTTCACCCTCTTGGCCAGCAGGTACTACTACTAGCTACTCTACTCCCGTTTCATTTAATCCACACCTGTCATCACTTTCTCACAGCTGCTAAGACTTTGAAGCCCCATGAACCCAGTCGATCCAGTCTATCCATCTAACTAGCCCAAGTGGGTTGCATTGTTTCGTGTCTTTCGTCTCGCGAATGAATTATCGTAAGACGACATTCATGAATGAAACCCAGAAAGCTGGTTTATTTAAGAGCCGACGAGTGGGACGCCGGGGGGAAATAGGTAACCTCGATTTTGTCGTCTAATTGCCGGTCTAGATCAAGTGGGAATGTGATAGTATAACCAATCGACATTAAACTTGTAGGTGTGATTGGGGCTATTAAATTAAAACGTTCAGCCAAATTATTGGCTACGGCGTTTCCATATTTGTGCTCAACTAATGGGTGTTTGAATTTGGCTAACCTGCGGTTAAGTTCGATATGTGATATTTAAGAATTTCATAACCCTATATGAGCACAACTTCCAGTCCAATATTAACATGTTGGTGTTTATAAACACTCTTTAAGTTTCACATCATCATCCATTTAAACCACAACCCACACATTTTCGTGCTCATTTCGGTATATATTTTGGATAACACCATCTAGGTGTAGATGGGAAATCGCTTTCGGAAGTTGGGCAAGTTGTGTTGGTTAGTATGTATCTGAATCATCTGTTAAGCGTTTGCCGCTTGGCTTAATTCCCCCTTTCCATTCTGTCCCATTGTTAAGTGGTTACCTCTTTTTTTTTTGGGGGACTGCTAAGCAGCCCGAGTTCGTCTGAGTTAAGTTGAGCAACTAAATTAGTGAAGCAGGTGTGATTTTATAAGATGAATGCAAAAGGGGTGGTATTATCCCAGGGTCTGACCCAGGAATCCCAGGAGTTTCAATGGCCCCAGCTCAAGTGGTGGCAACGAACTTGTCGTGGACTAGTCGAACTCACCCACCTGGAGAATTCGCACACCTTTCCTCACCGCACATTGTAACTTGCTTATCATTTACGCCTCACGTCAGTGGCAATTAGCAGAACCTTCGGTGGCGTCGGCATTGAAGTTGAAGTTGAAGTTGAGGCTCCACTGTCCCCTGCATCACATGCTGCGATTATTAATTTCTTGATTGCGACAGCAGAAGGGTAGCTCATAACTCTAGTTTATGGCGTGCCATGTGTAAGCCAAGTTAACGAAGCAGCAAAGCCAATTAGATGCTATCATTAGGCGGAGCGGGGAGTCCGTGAAGGAGTCGTCGTCACAAATGACACAGACCGCACAGGGCCGCCCTTTTTTCCCCTGGCGAGAACAAAGACATTGACTCTTGCGTGGGGAGGATCGACGGCCCGATGACATCAATTGCTTGGAACGGTCTTTGGACGCAGTTCCTCTGCCAGGAGGCATTGCATTCCAAGTGCGGGCGTTGTAATTGCCGGGGAGCATTCAAAGCAAAGTCTTCTCCGCTAATTGAACCTCGACTTGGAGTCACCCGGAGTGCTTATTGCGTAACTCGGCAAATTGCACTGGCCAGGCTATCCAAATCTAGCGGTCCAGACGGGACAGAAAGCGGCGGAACAAACATCCCATTACTGGCTAATTTATGTTGACGTTACTCGGGAATTATACAAATTAAAGTTGGAGCAACATGGGGCTTTCACTTTAGCGTTTTTAAGTTCTTACTAGTCGAGAATAATAAGAGAACCAGGAAATAAACTCAGGGGAGCAGTCGCAATTTGGAATAAGAAGAAAAGCCACAATCGACTATCTGATACCCATTATATATGGACAAATTTAAAAAGTTTAAAAAACCACAAGCAAAGTTGATGATTTAGATCTATTTTGGGAAATGGAAAGGACAATTGAGGAAGTCATTTGTGAAAAACCTTCTTCTGGTCCATTGAAAATCGGTACCAAAACGCTAAAACGCACTTGACTATCAGATACCTATTAGTCTGTTGACCAATTTCAAAATAAACGTGATAAAGTAAATAGTTAAAAAGAAATACAGAAAGTTATACTGGAGTGACCTCACTTTCTCTCTTATTTAAATTCAAGAAACAAATTTCCTTGAATTCTGATATTGTCAACTGCTCATAAGGTCGTGCAAAAAACCACGATTCGAATAAACAACTTACAAGGGAAAATTCGAATGTATGTACATGAAACCAATTTAAAGTGGATGCACTGTTGTAACAGATCGGTTATAAATATGTTTCATTTATCCATTAAAATGCTTCCAAAAATGTTAGAAATAAATTGATAGCTTTATGGATTCATTTACGGTTTCAAAAATCTATTATTTTGATTAAGCTAAGTTTTATGTAATGGTGCATGGTGCATAAACGGTGTTAATTTGGAAACACTTTTACGGATCTGAGAAACCGTACAAAGATATGTAGAGGAAATCAAAGTGGGTAAAATTGGCAATTAGGTAAAGGTAGTTATACTACTTTTTTAGTACTGGGGGTACTTAGGGAGCGCGACACCGTTACCGTCACGCCCCCTGGTACTCTGCTCATGACCCGCCACGCCCCCCGACCCTCGTAAGACGCGTGCGTAGCTTTTCGTTTGACTTTTGTTTTCCATTTGGGTCAAAGTCAATGAACTGGCGGGTATTTCGGTTCGACTTTACGTAACTTGTGCACTGCACATTCGGGGATTGTTTGTGGCTGCTTCAATTGTGCCACATGTTCCCCGGCTCTTTTTTAATGTTTTGTTTTAATTATTTTTAGACTTTTACCGAAGCATTAATGCACTCCCGATCAGAGTTCAGATTGATCTGTCCAGATATGATCTTGGCTAAACGATTCCCCGAATTTCTCTTTGAATCTCGTGTGCAATTAGCCACAATCTCGGAAAATAATCGTTTGTCAATCATTACCATCATCATCTGCTCTGACTATGGCAATCCCTGTGATTATGAGTAATGGATATTCTTTGTGTGGCATATAAAGCCTTGCTTCTCGTTTTCGTCTCTTTCCTTTTAATGTCAAGATCCATTCGGGCCAACATTCCCAGCAGATGAGTCACTTTGTGTACAGACTTTCAAGATTAGCGATCTTTTTGGGCGAGTGAGCCATTTTCATTGATTGAGCAGGGGCTATTTTAAAGGAAGAAAATACTTAAAGGTTTTTTCGGTTTTTTTTCTAGGGATTCTCGACCAAAGAAAAGTTATAGTCTATACAGATAAATGCGTGAGTCTTAAGCATTTCCGCTAATAAGATATTTAAAATACTTTTCTGTGAACAATTTTAGCATCATGTTTTTTCGCGATCCTGTATTATCTATTAGAAAGAAAAACATTTCCATATCTTATCGAGAAGTTACAGATAAGAAAACATGTCCAGCAGATTTGGAGCAACGTGTGCCGCATATTTGTTTTTCTATATTTGTCCAAGAGCAGGAGATAAACGAAGACCAGCGGAAATTAAAGCCATATTGGGTGCTAAACAAAATGGGATGGGGATAGGTGAAAGGTAAACAGCACTTAGTTCAGATTCTTGTTTGTGCTCGCAGCCCTGGTTCATTCCACATACAGCTGTGAGCATTATTTCTGTGCTACATCTGTTGATCAAATACGCCCTCTCGCTCTCGCATTCTACAAATATTTACACAATGCAGGCAAGTGAAGTTGCGAGCGAAGCGGCAAAGGAAAGCAGAGTGGGTGGTGGGAGGTTAGGGCAAACTGTGCCGCAACAACTTCCGCGCTGGGAAATCTCCCTCCGCCACGCCCCCCCTCTACCAGAACCCCTTTCTTCAACACTCTATGGATTCTACAGACTCCATCAGCATAAGCATGTAGACTACACAGAGAAAAATTAGATTTATTCTAGTTGTTACTTATATTTTGATTATAAATATTATTGCAGTATTGCATAGTACTTATTATTTTAAAAAGCCTAGCCTAGTACATATGATATTGATTTTATATGAACCAAATGCAGGCGATATCCATTTGATCGATCTGTTCATTAAATTAAAATGAATAGTGTTCAAAATAAGTAAATAACGAAAAATAATTATACCAATCAATATAGACATTTCATGATTATAACATTATAAGTATCTTATTAGGGTTTTACGTTATTAAAAAGATACGAAGAATGTAAATATCAATGTTATACAAATGAAAGTTTCTGGTCTAAATCGAACTGTTCAATATCATTGAAATAAATCATAGATTGATGTATTATTAAAATATCCTAGTTGCACATTCTTTTCATACCATTAATTTATTTATTAATCATAATCATATATTTAACCTGCAAATATTTGTTTGGTACCTAGAATTCTTTTCTCTGTACTTATTCAAACGAGCTTCTGTCCATCTCTATCGCACTCCCTTAGCCCCATGCAAACACGGGACGATGGCGCTTTTACCGTTTAAAGATGTGTCACCTGCCCTCCCTTTCGCTCCCCATTTCCGTGTTCCAATTGGAAGTGTCTGGCATAAATATTCATCTTCCTATGCAAATGATTCGCAATATGTTTTGAATGATGCTCAGGTGGTTTTTTCGATCTCCAACAGTCCCGACATTCGATTAGCCCTATTCGCATGGCTTTATCGCTGGATGTATATATATACATATGTATATCTGGGTTGGGGCATGCACCTCAAAAGGGGTTAACGACGAGTGGTCTACAGCAAAGCCGGCTTTACATCCATTTTTTTAATGACCATCCATGCATAATTTGGCTTAGGCTTAGGCCTATTTCTATAATGCAAGCTGTCATAAGCGAGACAAGTTATAGGAACAAATAATTCATAAAAGTTTTAGAAGATTATTATTTCAGAATGTTATAACTAAGATATACTTAGATTTCTCTTCATTTAATATTTTTGTATTACAAGAACAGTTAGAGAAATATTGGCCCTACCCAAAACAAATCTTACCTAAAATCATATTCAGTTTTTACACGGTTCATAAGCGATTTCCGAGGAAACCTGACTCATACGCAGAGCTTATCATACGATCATCTTTTAACGACCTGTCAAGCGAAATCACGTCGGCCTTGGTCAAAAGCATAGGCCACTCTTTCGCTCGGCCATAATTAAAATTTCCCCATTACTCATTCAACTTGAGTGGGGTACTGTGAGTGCTTAGTGGCCATCTCGTCCCATTATCGCCGTAGTCCTGAAAAGTAGGTCACAGTCTAACCAGAAGGCTTAGCCAACTGCTAATAATAATTATAATTCTGGCTTGCCCCAATCGAAAACGCTTTACGCTTCACCGGATCCCCAATAGAGCTGGCTGGCGGGGAATGGCCAATGGCAGGAGATGCGGACTAGGGATTGGGGTTCGCTTTTGTGTGCGGTTCGATTTCAAAAGACCACACCAAACTATTTGCGGCTGGCTGAGCATTCAACTCCACCAGCACGGCGACTCGTTTTGGCCAAAATCCCACCTGCACAGTTGGGTTCATTGAACGATTTGGGTTTGGTGATTGATTTCCGCAGCAAATACATTGCATAGATGCACTGATGGATAAGTAACTAATCAAGTTTCTCATATATTTTACAGAGAACCTGCTGCAAAACACCTACTATAATGGCGAGACTGGGGACAGCAGTTTGGGCAGCGAGTGCGGAGTGGGAGATGTCCAGCACCAACACCTCGAGAACAACGATGACCCGGGCGACGGATTGGGACCGCTTCCACCCAAATGGGAGACTGCCTACACCGAACGCGGCGAACTCTACTTCATCGAGTGAGTATAATACAATCTTCTTGTCCTGCAAATAACTGCAATCCTTAATATGTGAAAATCTATCTTAAACATACATTCGATGATCATGACTAATCTTAGATCCACTCCCTTGCAGTCATAACACTGGAACCTCCCACTGGCTGGATCCGCGGATTTCCAAGTATCAGAAGAAGTCGCTTGAGGATTGCTGCGAGGATGAGCTGCCCTATGGATGGGAGAAGATAGAGGACTCCATGTACGGGATGTACTTTATTGACCATGTGAACCGGCGGACACAGTACGAGAACCCTGTGCTGGAGGCCAAGCGACGGGCTGCCGAGCAGAGCCAACAACAGCAGCAGTTGCAAGAGCAACAGCAACGTCAGGAACAGCGGTCCAAGACACCCACTGTGCTGCCAGAGACACTGCCCACAGAGGCGGCTGAGGAGCAGGAACAGCAGGAGGAGGAGGCCCCCATCAAGCTGCCCTACAAGTTCACCCGTAATCCTGCAGAGCTGCAGGGCCAGCGTGTCAACACCACGCTGCTGAAGTCATCACGCGGGCTGGGTTTCACCATTGTGGGAAGCGATGGAAGCGCTGGCGGGGATGTGGAGGAGTTTCTGCAGATCAAGACGGTGGTGCCCAATGGGCCCGCCTGGCTGGATGGTCAGCTGCAAACGGGTGATGTCCTGGTCTATGTAAACGACACCTGTGTGTTGGGCTACACGCATCATGACATGGTCAACATATTTCAGTCGATTTTGCCCGGCGAGAGGGCATCCCTGGAAGTATGTCGTGGATACCCGCTGCCCTTTGACCCAAATGACCCCAACAACGAGGTGGTGACCACCATGGCGGTGGATGGACGGGAGTCGGAGAAGCAGCGACGCCTCAACATGGACGGCAACTACAATTTCTTGGACTTGTCCGGTGAAGGAGCCAAAAAAGCGAGTGGTGCCAGCAGTGGCTTCATTCTGATGAAGAAACCTGAGCTCTACACTTTCTCAATCATGAAGGGCTCGATGGGTTTCGGCTTCACCATTGCTGATTCCGCCTGTGGTCAGATAGTAAAGAAGATTCTCGATCGCAACTGCTGCACCCAGTTGATGGAGGGAGACGTATTGCTGGAAATCAACGGCTTGAATGTGCGCAACAAGCCGCACTTCTATGTGGTGGAGTTGCTGAAGGAGTGCAGCCAGACGACGCCCACAGCGGTGAAGATTCAGCGAACGCCGCCTGACCAGCCAACCAATAATACGCTTGCCCAACTCAACCAAGTGGGCAATGTGGCCAAGCTGCGGAAGAACTTTGTTGGCAGTGGCCTCTTCCGCAGTAAGACGCCCACAGCAGATCTGTACAGCACTCAAGTGAAGGAGGTGCTGCCCATGCGCCCAAAGACCCCCTTGGTGGACACGCGGCGGGCACGGGTTCAGACGCCCAGCAATGAGATTGACGGTGTTGGTGGCGATGCGGCAGCGACGGAAAGAGAGGCCAGGCAACCGCTTCAGCTGCAGACCCAGGGCAAGTCGAACAGCAGTCTGCAGGAGCTGGACGACATACCCTACATGGATCCATATCCCAAGATTAGCCGGCTGAGCGAGCGTCTAGCGGAAGTGACACTCCAGGGAGACGCCAATGGCGGCATCTACGGGTTGCCGCCCAGTATGCAGCCTCTACCACTGGCTCACCACGAGTCCTGCTACTGCTATGACTGCCAGGCGCAGCGCTACCGCCCAGGGTATTTTGTCCAGGCCCAGCAGGCAGCCATGTCGGCAACCACCGGTCAGTACTCGCCGCTGCAGACGGCGCATCTCCAAAACGAGCGGATCCAGCGACGCGTCAACGAGCTGCTCAGCGATCGAAGGCGCGTGGGCTTCGCCAACCTAGATCCTCCCCACCACCAGCAGCAACAACAGCAGCAGATGCAGCACTCGCCTAGCTGGCGCAATGGAGCTCTGCTTGACGCCTCCGAGGATGCGGACCAGTGCGAATTGACCGAGGTTACCCTGGAGCGCCAGGCTCTGGGCTTTGGCTTTCGCATCGTTGGCGGCACCGAGGAAGGATCCCAGGTTACTGTGGGTCACATAGTCCCGGGTGGTGCCGCCGATCAGGACCAGCGCATTTCCACCGGCGATGAGATTCTCAGCATAGATGGCATCAACGTGGTAAGTGAACCCTGGCCCAGTCTGTCCAAGCATAATTAATCCTCCTTTTTAATTCATTTAGTTGAACTCATCGCACCACAAAGTGGTCTCTTTGGTGGGGGAATCCGCGCTTCGCGGACAGGTGACCATGATCCTTCGTCGGCGCCGTACTCCACTACTCCAGCAGGCTCCAGTCAGCACGCAATTGCGTCGTTATCCATATGACGTGATTGTCAGCCGGCATGAAAACGAGGGCTTTGGATTTGTTATTATATCATCATCGAACCACTATTACGGTTCGACAATAGGTATGTTACTTATTCAATTCTTCTTACCTAGTTATCTAACCTATCTGCCTTTTCAGGAAAACTTATACCGGGCAGTCCGGCGGATCGTTGTGGAGAGCTCAAAGTGGGCGATCGCATAGTGGCAGTGAATCGGATTGAGATAGCCGGCATGTCGCACGGCGATGTGGTGAATCTCATCAAGGAGTCTGGTCTTCATGTGCGGCTCACCATCGGTGTTCCGCTAAAGGAGGGCGGTCCCAGTCCTGGAGGCAGTAGCGCCGGGGTGGCCAGCAATACACCCATGCAGGCATCTCCCAGTCTCTTGAAGGCACAACTCGCCCACCAGCAGCAACTCCCGCAGCAGCAACAGCAGCAGCATCTTCAGCAGGCACAGCTGAACCACCACCACCAACATCTGGAGATGCCAATGTCGATGCCGATGCCAGGAAATGGAACCTATTTGGAGCGACCCAGTAACAATATCGCCGCCACATTGGCGCTGCACCAGCAGCCACAGTTATGACTCTGAGATCTACGCATTCGGCTCTACAAGAGCTTTCTATAGTGTTGGATCGATTGCAGGCCCATAGTTTGTACTTTAGACCACAAAGTACTAACCCCAAAGACTGAAATTAGTAGCATATATAAGTCAAACCGATTGCGAGTCTGGAAACGGTTCGCAATTGCGTTATTTATACCAGTTTTATTAAGATCCGCTATACCGTCTTAGGCTTAGTTATTGCTTTTACTTAATCGTTGAGAGAATTGGCCAGTTTGTGAGACATTTACCGATTTTTATACACTGTTTTAGATACATAAGAATTGTACAAATGTAAAGGACCTAAATATTTTACCTTGAGTATGTATGTTATTCAATCACGCTAGACATTAAGATGCATTTATCAAATATATATACAGATTATAAACAAAATATTTGGTTTCTTAGTAATCGTATGGTAATTTTGTGTATTAATTGCCTTATTTCCAGTATATATTGAGGTTAAGATGCTTTGTAGTGGAGTAAGCATATTCCCAGATCCATAGGACAAACACTTTTGTATAGTTTCGTTTCTCTTTGTTTATTTTATTAGCAACTTGGTACCAGAAACGTATTAAGGAAAATGAAAACCATCAAGTTGCTCTTCAAAAAGATATTACTTCTTGGCATATCTATGGTTGATATTGATGTAGTTGTAGGTGACACCGTTGGGGTAAGCATTATTGGACAATGCCCGAGTGATGTGCTCGACTTCCACAGCAGCCCGTCGATTGTTGGCTTGGATCTGCCTAGAAGTCGCCGCGCTTGGCTTAGCCACTTGATTGGAATAGGTTGTCTGCTGGTATTGGTAGCAGTGGCCCTGGCCACCATTCCAGTTGTCCAGTTGTCGATCGCTCATCTTGATTTCTAGGATGAAATAGTATTGCTTATACTGAAGTAACTGAAAATAGATTTTACGAACCAGTTAAAGTTTTTATTTTAGAAAACGCGTCTGTACTCTTTCAGCTTCGTCAAGCTACTGAAAGCTGTTGCTGGATGAAGACCGTCGATCCTTACAGTCGGATTTGCTGTTTCAGCAGTTCGGCTCTGTTCTATATACATGAATATAACTATGTACATTGAGGAGGTCCACACTCGCATGAAAATTTACACATACTTTCACCCACGTATTCGGTGCGCATATAAGGCATTTAATGCACCCAAAAAAAAAGTTTAAGAAAATGGGATATCGCTTTAAAGTATAATATATCACTTATGCGTACTCTTGCCCTTGATAGACTTGGCGTAGATTTTAGCCAAATATTTGTTTCTTTGCACTCCTCCTTGTTTGTTTAAACATTATTTTAATCAATCAGTTCTATGACTAGAAATGGGGACCTAATATGTCGTATGAGTAATTTGTAATGAGACTTTAAGTTCATATGTACATATGTACATTGCGTAACGCCTAATTCTTAAATCTACCATTAAATAGTAGGAATAAAATTATATATTTTTAAACCCTCGACGAACACACATATAAACCAACCCTTTTATTAAATTTACAGTACAGTTAGGCTCTGGTAAATTCAACAATTTTTTGTATACATATTGTATGTAAAAACTGAATTTGAGGACTTCTAATGTAAAAAGCTATAATCATTATTCTATGTGTTGCTGGGGACTTTTAGCTTGGATCAGTTTAACCGTTTAATTGAGTTCCATTTTAAATATTAGAGAGAGGGGTGTGACTTGGTAGTGAGATTCCAGTGGGGTTGTAGTGGGGCTGTGTTTGTTTAGAAATAATACAAAGAATATTTTTTTTGTTATATATGTATATACTATAATATTATACATGTTTATTAAATCTAAATGCTCGTCAAATCCAAGCTGAGTTTTATTTATCAATTTTCTTGTTATATATAGCCAGTCAGTTAAGTACATCGGGTTGTCCACTTCCTCGGAGAATATTTGCTTTAGTAGCTTGTAGTTATTGGGAACATTCTCTTCCAGCACTTTTCATGATAGTCGGTATCGTCTCTGTTGTATGGCGATTGACCTATCATCTGTTTCATATACCACACTATTCCGTTTATGTTTGTTTAAAATGTTCTTTTGGTCTGCTACCCTAATCAAATCGTATTTTGATAATGTTGTGTTACATTAAATGCATCTACTAAGACTCCTTCAATGCGACAACAATTACTATGAAATGATTCAAAGCTGTGTACGAAAAGAGAAATAATAATAAATTGTAATTTGAATATATTGCACATACTTAAAACCAGAGCTAAGCCCCCAAAAATCTGGCCTCCAAATAAAATATCGCGAAAATAAGGTGTTAAACCTTTTCACACCATTTGAACAAGTGATTTTATTGAAATCAATTCAAATTAATATTCATGATTAATGTTCACGATGTTTACGACAATGGATTTGCCGTTTGATTTTGATGGGCTTGAGAGTTGCGAAGATGTCGATGCATGGGAGACTTGTATTAAACCGGAATGGGCCGTCTGCGGTAAAGTGCCCTGGGAAGTAGATGGATTATTTCCGCGAGCTGCACGAGATCCGCGCGATTTGGAGTTCGATGCCTTGGGTTGGGATGTGGATGATCTGTTGCGACCTCCGCCTTGGTAGTTTCCATTGCCATACGAGTTATATTGGTAGTCGTTATTGGCGAAGTAGCTATAAGGGTCTTCGTCCTGGTCCTGGTAATCGTATTGATCCTGGGAATTATATGGGTTCTGGTCCTCAAACTCATCTTGGTAATGAGAGTCCCAGTTGTTTAGCTCCCAGCCACTCATGATGAAATCTGTGGAGGATAAGTGATTTCTTTCGGATTGTTTATGAAGTCTGGCAGATCGCCGTACGAACCAAGTTTTCACAGTTTACGATTGGGGTCTGCTTTGCTTAAGCTGCTCTTGGGCACTGAAATAAGAGATCCACTCTGGCTGTTTTCAAGGCTTGAAAAGCCGCCTCAGCGTTTTGATCGATTTCCTGGCATATATGTAAAAGACTAACCATATATGTACTGAACTTTACTTAAGAATCCGAGCGATTTGTTATGGTTGCTGCTGCGTTCTCTCCACTGGCTCATAATGCTTCCTAAGCTATGATTTCAAAGGGGCGATCCGTTTGCAATTGTAAACATCTCGTATTCTCTCAGTCATTTATGTTTATGGACCCTTTTGGAGTACAGCTCGAATTTCTGCTTATGACTGGGGTCTTTGCGCTTGTGAAATCGTTGAAATTCGATTTCCTCTCTAGACGTTATGTATTCCATAAGCTGCTGGGTACACAAACAACTTTATTCTGATTATATATCATGAACAATACATAAAAACCATGCCGAACCGTAAGGATTGACTGTTAAATATGTATCTGCTCCAAAGAGAGGATTATTCTTCAATTTTTTTTTTTTATTCACTGTAAACTGTACACAAAAGTACGACGTTATAGCTAATACAAGTACAAGTATTGTAGAGGTTCCATTACAAAATACAATGCGTTTGATAAATAGGCTATGTTTAAGGTGGAAAACATGGCTTATATGGGTTTGATCTTGAAGTGCAGGCCGATGAGTGAGAAGACCAGGCACTTGAGATCCTGCACCAGGTAGTAGAAGCACCTCAGTCCCTCGGGGTCCTTCGACCGGTTGACGTCCACCAAGGATCCGGTTTTGGAAGTGGTGAACGAAATGTGCTCGTCCCCGATGACGATCTCCAGTTCCTAAAACGGACGCATGATTAGTAAGGTTACCTCCACTGCTGTGGAGAGCCGCAAAACCCACCTGTCGACCCACGCGATCTGGTGGTGGCCACGGAAGATCGTCCTCCTGCATGATCTCCGAGTCGATGATGATCCGCTTCAGCTCCTCCATCACGGACTGGTGGACGAAGGCCTCCTTGCGGATCATGGTGTCGTTCTTGTAGTTGGAATTGTTGGCGTACCGCAGCTTGCCGTCCGGCCGGAACTCGAACTCCAGGAACTCGTGGCCGAACTTGCCCTTGTGGCCGACGTAGTAGCGCAAGTAGAAGTCCTCCGTGGACATGATGGCGCCTTGTTTGTTATGGTTCTTTGGGAAATCTCTCGGGAAAAATGCTGTTTTCCTTTTCTTTCCCTCACTTTTTTTTTCGGAAAACGCGACAGAGATGGAAGACACACGATAGAACTATTGCCGCATATCGATAAGCGTTCGTTGTGAATGGCTGGCGGAGAAGAGGAAGCTGCCTATCGGCGTATCGATAACACAACAACAATCCAAGTCCAAGTCGCTGCTGGCTCTGTTTTATAAAAATGTAACTTAATTTTGTGGTCATGGAACTACCTCAACAAGTACGTGATGGACAGGATGGCATGGGCACTGCCCGGATTGTAGATTAGTGAACAGTTGACCCCGCAACATTGTAACTATGGCTAAATTGCAACAAAGTTGGCAAATCGGGTTTGTTTGCTCCCATTGTGACTGTGTGCGTGTGTGTGAGGCCACCGCCGTTGTAATGGCGGTCCTTGTTCAAAACGGGAGAGGACACTCCGCTCTCCGGCTCCGGCTGCAGCTCCAGCGCCCTGCATCCATCGCCAGATCCTTCGCCATGTCCTTCTCCGGCGCCCGTATCTCGGTCAAAGTAATTTTACAAAAACACACACGACCATTAATTTGCGCCCGGAGAGCGGGAGAGCTGTGAGCAGCAAGAGCGACGTCCTGGCAAGTGAAAGTGCAAGGAGGCGGGAGCGCGCATGTGCCGCTCGTGGCGGGAAAATGGGAAAGCGCTAAACGGAGCACGTGCCAGCCCAGTCGTCCTTCGGGAAAAGTCGGTCGTGCAACAAAGTTGCCCTCAGCTGAGATTCAATCCTCTCCTGCTCCGGCTCCTACTCCTACTTCGACTGCGCTCTTTACGAGCACTTACTTGGTGGTGGTTTGTTGTGACTGCCCGCCCGGAAAATCGATGACATTGAGTGCAACATTGTGGCATCCGCCCATCTGCCAACCTGCCCACCGATATGCCCCGCCTAGTAATGGTCCCGGTCAGGAGCGGCGGGTTCCCCCAGTATTTACAACAGTTTATGCAAACAAATCTCTTGCGCGCGCTCTCCGCCTCTCTGGAGTGCTCTCCGTCTCTGTACTTGTACGTATTCCAAGTCCGGATCCGGAGCTCCGTCGGGCCGCGGGTTACAACTTTGTTAACTTCGGGCCTTTGTGTGAGCAGTCGGTAACCAGGACAGTAACCGGGAAGGAGTTACTTTGTTGCGCATTAATTGATTTTTTCCGCAATCAGTTTTTGCTTCTTTGTAGGACTTGAAGTGCTCATAAAAAGCGGTAGAAAGTTTGTCATTAAAACCAATTTGAATTGAGGGAAATCGGTGAGTAACGCCAGGGGGGACTACGGAAAGTAAGAGGAGTTGGGTGTGTATCCACAAAAGTTGCAAACACCTTACATATAGATTACTGCACAAGTTTGTTTTCTCGGGGGGGAATTTCCTTTTGGATATACATATATGTATATACATATGTAGCATAGCTTAAAAAAGCCCTTCCTATACTTTAAACAATAAAAAGTAATACATGCCTGTGTACTTAACCAACTAATGTTTTTCCCATTTCCCCACTCCTTCCAGGACATCTAGGGACCTGCCTACCGTGGCTGGGGAAAACCCTGCATGCAACATTTCGCCGCCTGAACGACCCATTATGGATACATGAAACCTTTCACGAAGTAACGCGAAGTCAACATGTCAACGAACCCCAACCACGGAACCCATCAGCAAGCACCACCCTCAACCTCACCGAGGGAACGGGAACGGGCTACCAGCTCCTCACAGCGCAACCTGCTCGAGTTCCTGTGCATTTGCGTTGCCTGCATCGCCTGCTATTACAACAGCACCCAGTGCGGCCTGGTCTTCGACGACATCAGTGCGATTAGGGACAACAAGGACCTGAGACCCCACACGCCACTGCGCAACGTCTTCCTGAACGACTTCTGGGGCACGCCGATGCGAAAGGAGCAGTCCCACAAGTCGTATCGCCCGCTCACCGTGCTGACGTTCCGCTTCAACTACTTGCTGCATGCGCTGGAGCCGTTTGGCTATCACCTCGTCAACCTGCTGCTGCACTTGTCGGTGTGCCTGCTGTGGCGTCGGGTCTGCCGGCTGCTGCTGCGCCAGTGTGCCTCGTCGGGCAGTAATGCTACCTCGGCCCTATCCTCATCCTCAGTCTCCCAGCTCAACACATGCGCCTTTGTGGCCTCGCTGCTCTTTGCCGTGCACCCAGTACACACGGAGGCCGTTACTGGCGTCGTCGGGCGCGCTGAATTGCTCTCTTCCATTTGTTTCCTGGCCGCCTTTCTCAGCTACGCAAAGTCCGTCGGCGACTCGGGCTGCCCTCGTCGGACAAATTGGCTGGCGCTTTTCGCCTGCTTTGGCAGTTGCCTGCTGGCCTCCATGCTGTGCAAGGAGCAGGGCATCACCATCGCCGGCATCTGCGTGGTCTACGAGTTGTTCGTGGTGCATCAACTGCGGCCGCTGCATCTTTGCCACTTTGTACTGCGCCTGTTCGAGGATCAGACTGAACAGCAGTCACCAAAGCTGACAAATCCCTCGGGCATCCGGCGATGGTCCTCTTCGACGCTATGGAAACGTCTGATATTCCTGGCCGGCATTACGTTGGCCCTTCTGGTGGGACGCGTCTATGTGATGGGCTCCCAGCTGCCCATCTTCACGCGGTTCGACAATCCAGCCTCTGCAGCAGATACGCCCGAGAGGCAACTTACCTACGGCTACCTCATTTACCTGAACTGCTGGCTGCTGCTTTGCCCCTCAATGCTCTGCTGCGACTGGACAATGGGTGAGTAACATGCTTACATATTAAAATAAACATATTTTTAATTTAATTGATCTCCTTTTTCAGGCACTGTCCCGATGCTGCAGGGATTTGCAGATGCACGGAACTTGATTACCATTTTCACTTTCCTTGGTCTAGGAGCCTTGGTTGCCAAGGCTTGCTTCACACGAAATCTGGCCCAATCGCGGACGCTCATTATGTGCCTCGGCTGGATGGTGCTGCCCTTCCTCCCAGCCTCGAATCTCTTCTTTCCCGTAGGATTTGTGGTGGCAGAACGCATTTTGTACATGCCATCGATGGGCTATTGTCTGCTGGTGGCCTACGGCTTCGAGCAGCTTCAGCGTCGAGGGAGTCTCAGATGGAGTCGCTTTGGACAAGCAACTCTAGCAATCCTGCTCCTAACGCACGCGCTAAAAACGCATCAACGCAACTCAGACTGGCGAACAGAGTATTCCCTTTTCATGTCTGGCGTGCATGTTAATCAGCGCAACGCCAAGCTGTACAACAATGTGGGACACGCTTTGGAGAACGAAGGAAAGTTTGAAGAGGCCTTGCTCTACTTCCAGCAGGCTGTGCGCATACAGACCGATGACATCGGAGCCCACATCAATGTGGGTCGCACCTTCAATAATCTCAAAAGGTATGCCGAAGCGGAGCAGGCTTATGTTCAGGCCAAGTCTCTGTTTCCGCAGGCCAAGCCGGGGGTCAGCTACCATGCGCGCATAGCCCCCAATCACTTGAACGTGTTTATCAATCTAGCGAATCTCATAGCGAAGAATCAAACGCGACTAGAGGAAGCTGACCATCTGTATCGCCAGGCTATCAGCATGAGGAGTGATTATGTTCAGGTAAGAGCCCTTGATTTGTTACATGGTTATCAACTTAATCACTTGACTTCGATGGCTTACAGGCTTACATCAACCGCGGTGACATCCTTATGAAGCTGAATCGCACAGCTCAAGCACAGGAGGTGTACGAACAGGCTCTGTTGTACGACAACGAGAATGCAGATATATACTATAATCTGGGAGTGGTTTTCCTGGAGCAGGGCAAGAGCCAGCAGGCACAGGTGTACTTTAACAAGGCAATCGAACTGTACCCAGACCACGAACAGGCATTGCTCAACTCAGCAATACTCCTGCAGGAGCTGGGTGGCGAGGAGGCGCGCCGTGTGTCCCGCTCCCGTCTGTACAAAGTATTGGCCAAGGATGATCAGAACGAGAAGGTGTACTTTAACCTGGGCATGCTGGCCATGGACGAGTCGAGCTTTGATGAGGCTGAGCAGTTCTTCAAGAGGGCCATACACCTGAAGTCAGACTTCCGTAGTGCACTGTTTAATTTGGCTCTGCTACTGGCAGATACAAAACGACCCCTGGATGCGGTTCCATTCTTAAATCAGCTGATTCGACATCATGCCTCGCATGTCAAGGGTCTGATCTTGTTGGGCGACATTTATATCAACCACATGAAGGATCTGGACGCGGCTGAGAAGTGCTATCGAAGCATACTTCACTACGATCCCCACAACACTCAGGGCCTGCATAACCTCTGCGTGGTGTTCGTGGAACGCAAGAGGCTGGCCAAAGCCGCTGCCTGTTTGCAGTACGCCCAGCGCTTGGCACCCGCCGAGGACTATATCGGTCGGCATTTGCAGATTGTTCATGCACGTTTGCAGAAAATCAACAAGTTACCTGAGTCGGCGGCAGAGCGGAAGCTTGCGTACGAGGACTATGACCCCCTTGAGTTCAAACTGCCCCAGGATCGACCCTCGCACAAGCCGCGTAAACGATCGTAGCAGAAGTAAGCGCGACTTAAAGATCAGTATAAGCATGTAAAAAGACAAGAGTTTGGTTGATGGAGCGAAAGGTTCCACATTCTGTGAAATATACGGAGTCTGATAAAGATAACACAAAGTGAAAAAGTGGTGCACTCCACATAATTCCGTTGTACTTAGTTATTATCCCAATACTTCGATTATATACTCATTTTGAAGATATTTATACATCTTTTGTGTATGGATTTCCGGTCCTCTGCCATTTTCATTGGGGCAACTAATATTTCTTTTGTAAATAGATTATCTAATTTATATGTGGTGGGCTAGCAGTCTTGCATTTACCGAAATAACGTAAGAACGTGTACTAAAAATAAATGATACATATAAAAGCATATTGTGGCCTTGACTATAATTTGGTTGAAATTTTTTATTACCAACAATATGATACACTTTTCAGTTTTTTTCTTCACTTTTCTTTACTTAGTTAAAATCATGCATTGGTCTTTCATCACTCCCAAATACTACCTCTTTTAGAAGATGTTGTTACGCATAGCATTTTAAAGATCTTCGGCCAGTATTCTATTGGAAATTTCGGATGGCTCAATTCCAAATCGAGAGTATGTGGCAAGTAAACGAAATCGCGGACAAAGAAAAAGACAATATAACAATGGAAAATTAAAAATACAGGTCAAAATATGAATAGACAGGATACATAAAGTAAAACTAATTAGTTACTAAGTAGGATGGTATTATTGATTTAAAGATAGGCAATGAGTCGGTAGTAGATATTAGGTTATATAGTCTATTATAATCATTGCAAAGTACTCTATAAGGTTCATGCATTTCATAATTAGAGATACAATGATTTAATACTAGAGGAATATAGTTTCTAGTGAATCTATTTGGCACATTAAAATGCAGGCGACTCAGTAACTCGGGACTCTCCACATCACTATGAATAAGATTTCTAATAAACGTAATTCCAAGCACAGTTCTACGGTTAGCTAATGATGGTAAGTTAATTAGAAGTAGTCTACTAGAGTAGGATGGTAGTATTAGGCTTGTATCCCAGTTAAGTCCCCGTAAGGCAAGTATTAAGAATTGGTCGGACTAATGAAATAAGCAAGGTCTTTTTGTGACCTTGGACCACCTTTTGATAAATGCAAGCACGCCCCAGGCTTTATTTACCATGGTAGTAATGTGATCAGAAAATTTAAGTTTAGGATCCATATAGACTCCAAGTTCGTCAGCATGCTTTATCCTCTCTAACACACAACCACTAAAGTATAAGTTGAATATTGAGGGCTGACACGAAAAATGGTCATTAGTTTACTCTTAGAACCATTTAAATTTAACTCATTATCCATGCACCATTTTTGAAATGCATTGAGATCAGATTGTAAAGCTAAACTTTGTGCGGGATCATTATATTGCAGGCACAACTTTACGTCATCTGCGTACGTGACTTCGTTAAGCCTACAGGAAGGTCATTTATAAACAATGTAAGCAGGAGCGGACCAAGATTACTTCCTTGTGTTACACCGGACGTAACTTGGATTAGGGATGAAAAAGAGTTTTTAAAAATGACCATTTGAGTCCTGCCATTCAAATAACTTAAGATCCACCTAGGAAGATCACCTGGAATCTCAAAAGGTCCAATTTCCGGACTAGAATAGGGTGACTTACAGATTCAAACGCCTTACTGAAATCAGTGTAAACCACATCAGTCTGACAATTTTTTCTTAAACCACTTATCACAAATGAAGTAAACTCCAAAAGGTTGGTTGTTGTTGACCTAAGTTTTATAAATCAGTGGAAATAAGGGACCTTCAACTGTGTTGCAAATGGGGCGTAGTAATGTTCCCAAAGCGCTTCGGTATAGCTTATAGCTTTGAAATACCTATGCAATTACATGCGTTCAATTTACTCACCTTTTTTTGAAGCAGGGGATTACAAACGACTCCAGCCATCTGTGTGGGAAATCTCACGTTTCTAAAGATAAAGTAAAAAGTTTGTGCAATGGTCTTCACAAAGTCTCAGCGCAATACCTAAGCACACATCCAGGGACTCCGTCAGGACCCGGAGAGTAGACTGATTTGACCCTTTGCAAATCTAAAACAAGGAAGAACGCTATAGTCGAGTACCTAGACTATCAGATACCCGTTACTCAGCTTAAGGGACCAAAGGGAAATGGAGATATGCAAGCAGCAAAGCGAGATTTAAATACGCCACCTACCGGCGGTAGACAGATTTAAGTGTTCTGGGCGTTAGAGTGGGCGTGGCAAATTTGTTTTTGGATCAATCGATAGGTATTGACGAGATCAATACATTTCAGTTAAAATTTTTCATCTAGCATAACAATTGTGGACGCCACAGGTTTGGGCGGTTTGTGGGCGTTATAGTGGGCGTGGCATATTCGCGTGACAAAATTGCGCTGCGTACAAAGCTACAAAATCTAAATCTGAGATCTCGATTCTCTATCTTTGATAGTTTCCGAGATATCCACGTTCATACTTACGATTTTTTGAAGTTTGTGGGCGGTTTGTGGGCGTTAAAGTGGGCGTGGCAAACTTTTTTTTGAGTCAATCGATAGGTATTGATGAGAACAATACATTTCAGTTAAAATTTTTATTCTAGCATCAAAACTGTAAGTGCCACAGTTTTGGGCGGTTTGTGGGCGTTAGAGTGGGCGTGGCACTCTACTGAAACAAACTTGCGCTGCGTAAGAAGCTCAGGAATCTGCACGCCAAATCTCAATAGCCTAGCTCTCATAGTTTCCAAGATCTCAGCGTTCATCCGGACGGACAGACAGACGGACAGACGGACAGACGGACAGACGGACAGACGGACATGGCTAGATCGACTCGGCTAGTGATCCTGATCAAGAATATATATACTTTATGGGGTCGGAAACGCTTCCTTTTGCCTGTTACATACTTTTCGACGAATCTAGTATACCCTTTTACTCTACGAGTAACGGGTATAAAAAGTGAGCTTTTACTTACAACAGGATAAACAAGAAAGGAAGTTAGCTTCGGCAAGCCGAAGCTTATATACCCTTGCAGCTATAATTATTATATTAAAAAAACACAAAAAATGATATTCCCAATAGTATAAGATAATATGTCAAAAAACACCGATGCTATAATTTGTTTCATATTATTTTCCTACCAATTTTCCGACCGTTCCTATGGCAGCTATATGATATAGTCGTCCGATTTTGATAAAATTAAATTCAAAATTCAGAACTAATTAAAAAATGTTATTTCCAAGCCTAGGAGGTTATATGTTAAATAACACCGAAGCTATAATTTGTTTCATATTATTTTCCTACCAATTTTCCGATCGTTCCTATGGCAGCTATATGATATATTCGTCCGATTTTGATAAAATTAAGTTCAAAATTCAGAACTAATTAAAAAATGTTATTTCCAAGCGTAGGAGGTTATATGTTAAAAAACACCGAAGCTATAATTTGTTTAATATTATTTTCCTACCAATTTTCCGATCGTTCCTATGACAGCTATATGATATAGTCGTCCGATTTTGATAAAATTAAATTCGAAATTCAGAACTAATTAAAAAATGTTATTTCCAAGCGTTGGAGGTTATATGTTGAAAAACACCGAAGCTATAATTTATTTCATATTATTTTTCCACAAATTTTCCGATCGTTCCTATGGCAGCTATATGATATAGTCGTCCGATTTCGATAAAATTCAATTCAAAATTCAAAACTAATTAAAAAATGTTAGTTCCAAGCTTAGGAGGTTATATGCTAAAAAACACCAAAGATATAATTTTTTTAAATTTTGTTGTCCGATTATTCCTATGGGAGCTATAAGATATAGTTGTCCGTTCCGGCTGGTTCCGACTTATATACTACCTGCAAAAGATATAAGACTTTTGGGAAAGTTTCAGCCCGATAGCTTTAAAACTGAGAGACTAGTTTGCGTAGAAACGGACGGACAGACGGACATGGCTAGATCGACTCGGCTAGTGATCCTGATCAAGAATATATATACTTTATGGGGTCGGAACCGCTTCCTTCTGCCTGTTACATACTTTCCGACGATTCTAGTATACCCTTTTACTCTACGAGTAACGGGTATAATAAATATAGTGATTATGCCTTAGAAAAATATAAATACATTCATTTTGTCTAAAAAATATTGTTCATGTAAAGTTTGGGTCAACCTAATTATTTGTTATCCTTTTTTATGTCATACAAACCAACAGGTTCCATGGTGTCGGCTGCAGAAATGAATTCTCCAAGTAGCAATACCATATTCATCGGAGAGGAAATAACGATGAAAGAGAGACCCGGGATTCGTAAAGATATATGGAGAATGGTTGTTGTTGTATTCCTGTCGGCACTAGGAAGTAGTTTCAACGGACTTACTGCGCTCAGTGCACAGCTGGCTTTGAATGATGGAGTCGGGCATATAGAACAAGTTATGTTGCTCGTGCCGTTGGCTGTTACTTGGAACCTGTTCTGGACTCCCATCCTGAGTTTCCCAATCATCCCTACCTTTGGTTGCCGTTTAACCTGGGTACTTGCGTTTTCCGGCCAGGCTATCATCTCGGTGGTTCTTTTATTACGCGGGAGCAGCTTTTTATTAGCAAAAGGAGGTGCCTTAAGTATCCTGCTTCTGTCATTTATGTACTCACTGGTCAACGTTCTGTCTCACATCCAAACTATCGAGGTGCATAAGTGGGCCTCAAAGGTGCTCCAGCCCTGCAATGTTCGTTATACCTCCATTTGGATTGGAGTTGGTCAATATCTTGGCTATACCCTGGTTTTATTCGGCTGGAACTTCATCAACAAAGAAACCATCATCACGCAGCCCGGTTTTATCAGCGGCTTAACATTCCTTGTAAATACCTGTCTAGTATACTTTTTTAGGAAGGACAATGTACAAACAAAGGACAAAGAACTCAACGGAGAAAACCAGTGGCAATTTCAGGATCTAAAGAATCTGGTGTGCATGCGTCAGGTGCAGATATTGGCTGGAGTCCAATTAGTTTATATCTGTATCACTCGCTTTACTGCTGAAAGCAGTTCCGACCAGCCCTTGGAAATAAGTTACATGAACACCATTGTCATTGCCTCGGCCCGCATCATCATGTTGATCGCCCAGTTAAACACTTGGATCTTGAGGACATCTACGAAGCCATTCTCTACCGACGTGTTGTGTACACCACGTTGCTAGTCATTGTCCTAGCCTTAGTTGTTTCTAATTTTTCGTGTACCTGGCTAAACGTTTTAATGGCTGTTGGCAACCATTCTTTTTACAATTTTTTACTTTACTGCATTATGCGATCACGTTATGTCCCGAACCAGGAAGATAATGGAACCTATAAGATATTCATTACTACTCTATTGGAAAGTGCAGACGAACTTTATTTTTATTACTTGACGAGCTTCATATTCAGGACAATATCACTTTAGAAGACTTAGTCATTGAATACGTTGAGTGCTAGGGTGATAGGGCCCATTATGGATGCACATTTATGATAATTTTGTGAATGAGCTGCGCAAGAAGCTCGAGAATCTACACGCCAAATCCCAAATCTTATAGTTTCCGATATCTTATCTTCATACAGATAGTCGGTCAGCTAGATCGGTTCGGCTAGTTATCCTAATCAAGAATATATATACTTTACAAGCTTTACTTACATAACGCTCATTGCATTTAATCGAATCGAAATTCCTGAAAGCAATCCAAAAAGTCAACTGCCAAATAGAATGAAAATGAATGTGCCAAACAAGAGAATAATTACTATTAACCTTTTTATATTATATATATCTAAATTGAGATTTCATAGCCAAAAGACATAAAATGTAATTTAAATAACCATATATTTTTTAGAATTCGAAATTGTTTCCGGAAATTATATAATGAAAACGTACCTTACAAATTTAACTTGCCGTAAAAGTATATAATCCTGCGTGATTAATTATTTTGTGATAAATTAAAGACTCCGCATAGCGATCAGCAGTAGATGATTAACCCCAGAAATATTTATTATTATTAGCAGTTCTTACTGATATTATTCATTCGGCCATCAAACTTAATATATTTTCTGTTATACTTTATAAAAATAAAAATGTTATGTTTTTCCGCACACACAATGAAAATATATTCTTTGATTTATAGCTGCTTAAATGTATTTAGAGCCTAGCACAAGTAAGTAGTTATCTTTTACAGACTAATAGTATCCGCATTTTCAATAGTTTACATTCGTCATTGATTTGCTGCTATATGCTGATTATAAAATTGATATTAACCTTATATGATATTTACCTCTGTTCGCTTACAAGTAAACTTATACTAAGCTAGGGGGGCACATTAAGATTTACAAAGTTATAGGACTTGTCCTAAATAATTTCCTATAAAATCGGTGAGCACATTCTGAATAAATGACACATAATGGTATATACTACATATCTTATATCAACGATGTTCTATCGATCCCGACTTAAATTGATGACGGGCTTCTTCGAGTGACTAGATTTTCGATACTATTTGCAACTATGATCTGGCATGAAATGTAGCCGATCTCCAGAAATTTAGCTGTACATAAGGCAGCGGGCCAACGCGAGGATCCGAGCCAGCTCACTCGCAGGCTATTTTGCCATCGAAACTGCTGAGGGCTATGGCAAAGGCCTGCATGGCGCACAGTGGATAGCGATAGTCCATGGTGAAGACGTCCTCCGAGGTGCGACCGAACTGCATCACTATATACTCGGGGTCGGAGTCGTGGACCAGCTGAAAGTTCTTCACCGACGCCTGGGTGACGCGTCCATGAAAGTTGAGCACATACGACTGCGTTTCGTCGTTCCACACCGGCGTCTTATTATGCAGCTCAACAATATTATCCATGTTCTGTAAAGTGGGTTTAATTAATATTTGATTATTTGTGATTGTGATCCTAATCCTCTCACCTTCATCTTCCACAGGTCGAGAATGCCCTGCTGTTTGGGATCCGCTGAACTAATCTTGACACGCTGATCGTCCTCAGTCATGCCCGGCAGTATTACAGTCATGTTGCGAGGTCCCTTGAATCCCAGGATGTTGGTGTCCTGTAAAAAGGTATTATTACGTTTACTTTTCGAACTGCCTTATAATATTATGTGATATTAGGTAACAGTGCCTCAATGCATACAGTATTGTAACTGGTGCGATTTCTTCAATTTCGAAGAAGCTATGGCCATACTTACGTAAATGATTACGGCCAGGTCGAGTCTAGGACTCTCCGTGCTCTCCTTGTTGCCATTGTCGAAGACGGTGAAGGACGTGCCAAAGACATTGGAGCGGAGCTTGCCGCAGAAGCCATCGGCATTGCGGGACAAGTCCGTAGGATCGCAGCTGACTATATAGTTGGATGTCTTGCTCTTCTTGCGTTTGCGACCTGAGGAAATAATTGTTAAGGGGACTTTAGAGGAGAAGGAGTATCCATTAACCCACCTCCCAGCAGGAATATCTTCTTGCCGTAGTCCCGTTCCAGGTGCAAGTAGTATATGGGAAAGAGACCCCGGTCCATGCCCTTGCGATCCCGGGTGATCCGGCATTTGTAGAGGACTCCCTGCGGTGCTGGCTGCATCACGAACTGGTCGATGTTCCCGATGACATCCCCCTCCGATTCCCCGCCAGCCCCGTTCCCCGTTCCATTGGTGCTGCCGTCCAGCGTCGCATCCTTGTAGGGCGACGAGGCCATTCCGGCGGGACGCACTGGAGCTGCCCCAGCCACATTGCGATTGGTGTAGTCGTCCTCGTCCAGGTTGTCGCTGAAGGAATGCTGGCGGGCATGCGGCTTCTGCGATTGCGTCGAGTTGGCGCTGTGGGAGGCTGGCTGCTGCTGCTCAATCACCGTCACCGGACTGCTCTCCTCGTCCTCCAGCTCGTGCGATGAGATCTCCTCTATAAGATCAGCTGTAGGAGTGCAAATCAAAATCCCAGAATTATTTAAACTTCGGTATACAAGTTTCATGCATATTACGAAAATCTTATATTTCTAAAGTTTTTTTAAGTATTACTAAATTTTGCAAGCCCAAAAATATGCACTAGTTAGCATAGATTATCATAGATTCAAGCAGAACAAAGACTGCCATGTAAATTTTCCGGTCCGGCTACGCTATAATTCCCAACCAGTTATAGCGCATCTTGCATGGTACCCCACTTCGATCGCTGACCAAGACTTCGATTTACTGTTGGTGATTGCATAAAATAAAATATGGAAGTACAGTGAAGCCTCCTCGCGGGATTTTTCGTGTTGGCCTAAGGCGACCTTTAGTTTGGCTAAAACGTCACCCTGTGACTAATAAATTCGCATACATTTCAAAGACAAAAATTATTTCATTGGCGCTACTCGAATTATTTTACTTCACAAGTACTTAAATAGATTGAAATATTTAAATGTTAGCGCTTAAGAACAAAGTGCATATGTTTGTATATCAAAGTGCAATACCTTTTCTTCGAGTGTGCGGCCACTTACCCTCCTGGTTGATGGTGCTCAGGCTGCGCATGTTGTTCGAGTGGTTGCGACTGGTGTTGATGGCAACCGGAGCGATGCCACCGGGACTGCCGTTGGTCAGTATCTGGTCAGGATTCTGGGGTGAGCTGATGAACTGCATCGGGCCATCGTAGGCGTGCAGCTCCCGACTGTTGCTCCGCATTCCAGACATCGGTCGGTTGATCTGCAGATCACTGGCCTGGACCATTCCCGGCGAGGCCCTCTTCTGCCGGATGTAGGCCTCCATCAGCTGGCGCTGCAAGCAAAGAAAACCCGTACAATAAATATTGTTTACGCTACTTCAAATCTAAATCACTCAAAGATTACGTAGATTACGAACCACCTAAGGTAATATGGAGGATAATAAATCAAATCATTACGATTTCAAACTGATAAACATGTTTGTTGCGGCATAATCGCTGTTATATTGTGATTCTCTAAGCGATTCTAAGCAATTTGCAAGCGAATTTCTGAAAATCCAATTAGGCGGCCCAGTTTCAAGTTGCAACAAATTTGCTAAACAGAATTTACACCCACGGAGCGGATAAATGACCGCAATAAATGCCCGAATATTTGCATATGCATGGATACCCCCAATCCCCGCCGGAAAAAGCAGCAAATCGCTCTGCAGGTAATTGGCCCAGCATCATGCCGAAGGGGGGAAAAAAGAGCACCAAGCTGATCCATCATCCCCATCCACCGCCCACTACGTACCGCCCACTACCCACTACCCACCGACAAACCCACTCAATGCAAATGGAAGTGGGTACGAACGCCCGACGAATGACATGTGGGACAGCGGTTGATGTTGATGGCAATGATTTCATTAAAGATTTAAATTTCAAGTTCACGTTCATGTTTATCAGCGCAAAAACAAAGCCGCTTCTGTCAAAAGTTGCGCTGAAAATGCGCATATAAATCAAGGGAAATATCCTGAGTTTAATGGCTTCTCTTATTCTCTTCGCTTACAGGACACAAAAGAGGTGGGAATCTTAGTGTAAAACCAACAAGTTCATTTTTACTACATGGTTTTATGTTCTTAATATTTAATTTTGAAACTGAGACAATTGAAAAAACCCATCAGTAGATATATTTCAATTGTAATACTTTGAAGCTTAGGAATGGCCCCATTAATCTCTATTACAAATATTTTTATATAATAAATAAATATATTACATAGAAATATACCGAGATATGTCCTTTCTAGATCGTTTATTGCATGTAGTATATATCGCTACAGAAATCTGGGACTACAGGAAGTTAACGTTACTCAGGATGCTCTCGATGGTGGCATTGACCTCGCGCTCCTTGGGCGCCGGATCGCATTGTAGCTGGAAGTAGCCGGGCAGATCCTGCTCCGCCCCAAAGGCACTCGTCCTGTTGGCGCCCAGCCAGAGATCCAGCCGGTCGTAGATGACCCCAGTGGGTCCCTGCTGCAGGAACCAGTCGATAGAGTCGCGATCCTTGAGGTCTGATCCCCAGAGCAGGACGATGGGCACCTGATCCCTGGCCCTTTGGACCAGTCCCGGACTCGCCTTGACAAAGACAGCGTTAGGGGAAACGCCACCCAGATCGATGGCCTGGGCAAAGTTGACGCTCTGCTCCACGGTGCTGGTCCGCGGATCGGTGAAGGAGTTCTCCTTGCTGCTGGACAGGAAGAGCACCGGATACATGTGCTGCTTAAAGCGCAGCAGGGAGCACAAGTCGGCGTCGAAGCTCTTGATCACATTGAGCCGCCCGCAACCATATCGCCGCACCACCGCCAGGATGCGATCCGCGAAGAGGTTCTTGTCCAGCGTCTGGACACTCTCGTACGATCCATCCGCCTTCTGCTGCGGCCACTTGATCTCGATGTCGAATCCCGTGGTCTGATTCACCCGCTCGAAGAAGTCCTGCAGGGTGGGAAAGAGTCGCTGCTCCGGCGGCTCCACATTGTTGTGCGCCGGATACTCGACTATCTTGTTGCCCACTATTTGGTAGGTCTTCAAATCCTTCAGCTGCTCATACGATATGTCCTTCAGCAGCACCTCCGTCAGGTCAGCCCGGCTGGTCGGCGTCTTGGAGTCGATGCAGACGCGTATGGAGAAGTCATGGTGGATGATGGGCACCAGGTCGCTGGTCAGTTGTACATCGAACTCTACGAGATCGGCACCCATCTCGGCGGAGGCCAGCATGGAGGCCACCGTGTTCTCGATCAGTGGAGCCGCATTCGTGGTCACCGTCAGGGATTTGCCCAGCCCACGGTGGCCAATCTCCAGGGCTGTCCAGTTGGTGCGCCAGTAATGGACAAAGCTGGTGCGCAGATCGAAGCCATCCTTCTCCATGGGACGGATGAGTAGGTACTCCAGCTGCAGACTGCCCACCACGCGCTGCCAGAGCGGCGAGATGAGGTCCACGGAGACCTTGCCCTCGCTGCCGGAGAAGGAGGTGGGTTGCACATGCGAATAGCCCAGCAGGCGGACCAGGCCCTCCTCCGCCTCCTCTGCATACACTTCCACCACATAGGCCACTCGCTCCAGCTGCTCCAGGCTCACGTGGAACATGAGGATGTCGCCGGCGGCGTAGGGCACCCCGTACTCCGGCGGCACCCTGAGTTTACTATCCCCGTAGGACATTCGCACATACTCCACACTGGCACGTGCGGAACTGAGGATGGGCGAAAGGGTCTTTGGATCCACGGGCTGCAATCGCAAGCGCAGCTTTCCACGTCCCACATCCGCTGGCTGCTCCTCCAAACTGAGAGCCTGGTGGAACACCTTCAGCTGCAGGATGCTGCCAGAGTCCTGGAGCCAACCACGCGACAATCTGCGCTCCCCGCCAATCAGTCCAAACTCATCGCTGCGATTGCCATGGAACTTGGTGGTGTTGAAGGTCCTGGCCTGGACATGGGACTCCCAGCGGCGGATTTGCACGGCTCCACGCTGGCCAACGGTGGCGGCAAAGTAGCGATACTCCACGCTGCTGTTCTGCGGTATCTCCACAGAGCCCGTCCACACATTATGGGCGGCAGTGCGATTTAGGAGCACCGCCTGACCCGCCTGCCACGAGCCCAATCCCGGCAGGTTGCCCACCAGGGCGGGTCGCTCGAAGGAGGCCAATTGCTCTGCATCCGGCAGGGTTAGGGTGAAGTTGAAGAGCAGCGGGGCATTCCGCTTGAGGGGCACATAGCGACGGGCCGCATAGTACTTCTCGTAGTAGGAGGTGTCGCAGAAGGTGGCCACGGGCAGCAGGCACAGGGTGCTCAGCCAGGCGACGGTGAGGGCCACGAAAGTCTTCGACCAGGACACCGACATGTCTGCGCTCCACGGCGATCGCGGTACAACTGGGACTGGGGCTTTGGAATTTCGACCACCAATCGGTATAACTGCCTCGAGATTTATGACACTGGCCACATCTTGAAGTGGTCGCGACGATAAGAAGTCCACGCTATCAAAGTCTCTGCGCGAATGGGAACACGGTCTCGTCTGGCCGGCGGTCAAACCCGTTCTGTTCATGCACGTGTGCCCCAGACTCGTGCACTTACAGTTGCAGATACATATATATATATAGTTTGAGATACAGATACAGATACGGATTCAGATCCGAAAGCTTTGGGGTGGTGCCTACGTCATCGTCATCAGCGGTGCCAGTTTAAATGAATTTGATTTCGTGTATTGCGCAAAAGCTTCACCTTCAATGGGTGGATTCGGTATGGTATTGAAATGGCATGGAGATGGTATAGGGTGGCATGGGGTGGCATGGGATAGAATGGAAGACCAGAAATCAGAGCTCCCCTTATGTGGTGGCTGACCCCCAGTCGAGCAATTTACATGGTGAAAGTTTGTCAACGTCCGTGTAATTTATCCGCTTCGCTCAATTACGAATTTCGTAACGTTTTGTTTTGCTTTCGAGTGGGTAGAGCAGAGGTGGCTCTGAAATAATACAAATATTATGTGGCTTGGGGTTCCATTTTCCCACCGTGATTTGCAGCTCCTTCAATTGCTGGCCGCATCTCAAAGGTATCTACTCTCCCTGGGCACGTTCACTAGGTGTCCCCCTTTATTTTTTGGTCTTCTCTCTTTTTCTCTACGAGTATAGGGGAAAATGCGATTATGTGAAAATTTGAAATCAGTTGGCTGCCAAGGAAAACTCAAGCAGCGAACACGTACAGGAAGCCGTGGGGGAAATGCAGAGCGGGTAAAAAACGAGTGACGTCGCCTTGGGAGATCCGGTGGGCTGGTTGGGCGGGGAAACATGGGAACTCGAAGTGGAACACCGTTTATGGCCCCACATAAATAACAACTATAAAGCAGCGAATGCTTAAAGTTTAGCTGCTAGCCGATGAGGCAGTCAATGATGCAAGGCATTAGGTTTTATTATGCCATATGGTTATCAGGCGTATCTGCTTAGAAGTTTACGACCCAGTCATTTCATTATTTTAATTTAAGGTTGCAGGCTAAGAAAATGCCAGCATGCCATTAATTTAGTTTGAATAAATAACAATATTATATTATTATCTCAAGTGCTGTACATCTTTGTGGCTCATTAATTGAAAGATATTCGTCTTGAGAAAACCTACAAAACTCTTAATCTGTATGCCTTTGTCTACCCACTAAATTTATAAAAATTTATTGAATAGTAGTGTTTGAGGCAATTCCTTAACTTAAAAGAAACCATTAAAATAATTATAATGATAATTATTATATTATTATCTCAAGCACTATAAGTCTTTAAATCGAATAGTAACGTTTAAGGCATTTCCTTAACTTAAAAGAAACCATTAAAATAATTATAATGAATAGGATAATTATTATATTATCATCTCAAGCACTATAAATCTTTGTGGCTCACCAATTAAAAGATATGCGTCTTAGGAACACTCCAAAAATCACCATAAAGTTCATATTCTTGAGCCATAAGCCCTCGTTTAATACCTAATCATATGGTTTTGTTATTTTTCAATTTCGCACCAAAACTCATATTAGGCGGGAAGTCGAATTAACGAAAATATACGACTTTGGGAGGACGAGTGTCGTAAACGAGGAAATGTGCAAATGTTTCTCAGCAACTTTTTGGGCATGCTTAGAGCATTTATTTTAATTTGGGGCCAGACAAATTTGCGTATACGTAATGTTGGGGTCGCACAAAGAACATCCAACACACACACACACAAGTACATTGCAGAAAGGTCAACATGTGTTGGCAACTGATATTCGCAGTGCGACTTGCTTTCTGGGGTCGCGTAATAAAATGATTACTCATACGCCCCGTTCGCATAACAAGGAAATTGAGAGCGTCAGCAAGCCAAACAGCCCAGAATCACAATGTACAAGTATTGTGGCTTTTTTGTTGCCGCCTCTTGTTTGTTGTTTGCAAATACGACAACGGCCAGGACAAGCAAATCAACCCCATCACCATCATACAGCTCTTGAGTTGGCAAGGACTCGCTGCTGGCTGCCGATGTGTTTTGGCATAAAGGATTATATGCACGTATTACAGCGGCTTAAGTGAGCTTCCGCATGCCAAAAAGCCGAAAGGCAACTAATACACGCCCAAAAATTGCGAAATCCATTTCGAACTTGGGGTAAGTACAGTGGGGAAATAAAATCAAGAAGCCTTTAAAACATTGATTTATTAGCATTTCACAGAGAACTAATAAATGCTATTATCTTAAAATTGAATTTTAAAAATAAAAATATTTTTAGCCATTAAAAGTATCTAAAAACCTGGTACTTAATTTTACACTTAGCTAACTGATGTTTGTGTAGCATACTTTTTGAGGTCATCACTCATACGCCACGTGAGCAAACTAACGCGTTGTGTTAGGGGTTATGGCTTTTTTTTGGCAAAAAACTTCTTTTTGTGGTTCCTTTTTTAAAATTTCTAAGGACCTACTAAACATACGTGAATTTATTTATTTTATATACATACTTGATAAGTAAGTAATGAAAAAAATAAAGTAAATAAAGTACTCCAAAAAAAGCAACAATCCCGCCGACACCATTATCGGAAAATCAAAATTATATTTTTCTGTTAGTTTATCTCTGAGCATACTTGTTGAATAAAAGATTTAAAGAAAAAATAAAATTTTAATTTTTTAGCCTTTTATAATTTTAAAATATCTGAAAAATACAGCATTTAAGAGCACTAAAAATGTACAAAGTACATGTATACTCATGCGTTTTGCTCTCGTAGAAGTATAATTTGCCATTCAAAGTAGCACTAGGCTACAAAAAAAATCCCTATTTAATATTAATTGTACTTTTGATTAAAGTAAGTACTTTGTATAGCATACTTTTTGGGGACGCCCATATAAATTATCACTCATACGCCCCGTGTGTAAAACGACGAAAGCCAAAAAACAAAGTTAGCAATTTAAGGCAATAACTTGAAATTTTCAATTAAGAAATATATGTTTCTCCGACTGTACAACACAGGCTTGATGAAGCGAGTGTGAATCGCTCTAATTTTTCAAAACTTAGAATAGAATTTGGCAAGGGCTGTCCAACTGGAGGACTTGCTGGCCCAACTATATTCACGCACGCACGCCAAATCGAATTACCGATGGCCTGGAAGAATGCTCATCAATTTTCAGGCTGGCCAACAGGGAATAGATATAGCCCGGCTATCTCCATCTCCCCGATCCGGCCATTAACCCCTGGAGAGAGCGGGGGCTACGGTGTCAAAGCTGCGTGGCAACTATTACGAGGGGCATCAACACCACTTGCCCCTTGCCTTTGACCTCCCACTATGCCACTCCATCCGGTTATTTGTTGCCACAGCTGCCCTTGTTGGTTTTGGCCATATTGACATTCATTTACGTGCTCGCTTCATTAAGCCATAAGCCATGACCATGTCGGGCGTGTCATGTTCGCATTGTTCTCCTCACAATGGAGACACAATCCCAATCGCAAACTGGAGGATGTGGGTCGGTTTCGGTTAAATGTGTTCCCAAACTGTGATAAAGAGCTTGCGGACATTGGCTCAAGGATTTGGCTGCATAACAAAATGCTCTACCATTTGCGGCAATACAAGTTTTCAACAGCAGTCCATCACCAAGCGGTTCTTTTGCAGAGTGAAACGGAAAATTTACTTTGCGGTTAGTCATTTCTCATTTCCCAGAGAAACTTAAAAATTTAACGTGCGAAATAAAATAAATAAATTTGACTAGTTGATCCAGGCCGACGAAGCGTAAATTGAAATAAAGTTTAGACTGCAAAGAGGACAAAAATGCACATGAAATTTTGCGATGGCCGACTTCCGGCGGTGAAAGTTGGCAGCTTTTGATTGCTATTCAACATTCATTTTGCACAGTCATGTATGTTTTACTTTCTATGTGGTTTTTGTAAATAGATTAACACATGGCTGAACATGCTGCTCAATATGGGGTTGTAATAAAAATATAATGAGCATGTTTTGCTCTACGCTTTTTTGTTCGTTTTAGCTTTGAGCTTGTGTGTTTAAGGTCAGGTGAATTTAATTTCCGGCTTGACTAAGGAACAAGTTAATTTCGTGATCCCTTGAATCATTGGTATTTGGGAGGAAAGAAAAAAGAAACCTATGTTCAAATTACATAAGTATTTTTAGGGATATTTGTACATTGATACATAATTATTGGTTATACACAACTCAGTTTTTCGGTTGAAATATGGAATTAAGACATTATAAAAGTTATGAAGTTAATATAATATTGAAAAAAAGGATCGAAGCCTGCAAATTTTGAAAATAAATACCTAAAAAGCTTTTGAACTTATGCTTTGAACATTTATGTTGCTTATTTAACATGCGGAATATACGATATATAATAAATATGAACGTATTTAAATTTATTAAGCTGCTTTACTTCAAATTCAAATAAAGGATATATTGGGTATCCATTTATTGGCTTCGAATCTTTAAGATCCAATACATTGTTCCACATCTAATGACCATCCTGCCTAGGATTGCATGTAACCAACTGGCATCTGAGGCTTCCTTTGTGCGAGTTGGCATCTGTGTGTCGGAAAACCGCAGGCAAAGCAACAAATGGGAACAAGAAAATTGCTGCGGTTCTCCAAGTCTCCGTCCTTTCGACCCCTTGGCACATATTTTTGCTCCTCCTTGGCTCGATGTGGCAGCCAAGTACTTTGATTTCCGTCTTTGGGGGTCTGACAAGTGCAAATTCCTTTGCCACAAGCCCGCTGACAAAGTTTCCGAGTCTCGACAAAGCCACTTAAGGACCCAAAGTCCTGTCACAAAACACATTTGAGACGCGTGAGATCCTCGGGCGCAAATTAGTTACGTTTTTAGTGTAATTCCTCCCTTTGCATGCCCGTCCTTTTGTTGGCGAATTCCGAACAATAACAAGAATATCAACAAAAGCCAACAACAAACGACATTGACTGCGGCCCTGTGTGCATGTGTGAGTTTAGCTGAGAGTGTGTGACAAGGGGCAAGTGACTGAACAAGTGAAAGGAATAGAAAACAATCGCGATGACACCTTGGGCTACACACTAAGTACACTGGAAATATAATAAATTTATAAAAGTTCTACTTAGGAACTTTTATCTAAGATTTTTAAGTTAAATTCCAGGAAAACACCAGAGGTTTTTAGCCCAAGAAACAATTGGTATTGTTTGTGGGTATCATTAAGTCAGATGAAAATCTTAAGCCAATGTTAATAAATGTATTTTAAATACTTTGCGAAAATATGTAAAAGTTTATAAGACAACATTTTCTTTAATCGGTCCTATCGATTTGTGTTCGATGACTGCTGTTATACGCTGTACGTGTGTCGGCAGAGGCCAAGCAGAGCTCTTCTGACCGCTGCCTTAAACCAACAATTGTGTTCGATTCTCATGTCCATCGACTCATAAACTTTACACACATTTTCTTAAAAACAGATCATTATGTGTGCCAGTGTACGATTGTGTAACTTAAAGATATATTTTCTGTACTTCTATTGAGTTTTCAACTTAATGTAAACGAAGCCTGAGCCACTGTGCCATGAAGTCAAAGTAACATAGCCTGCGGCGCCTCCAATCCTTTGTTCCACATATTTGTGGGTGTCGGAAGGTATGTGTCCGCATGGAGGGGAGAGGGCTGACAGGCAGAGAGTCCATGACTTCACTCGTTAGCGCCAAGGCTCCATGCCACCTGCCACCTGCCCCTCCAGTGTGGCAAGTCCTGTTCACGCTCCTGCACCTGCACCTGCACCGGGACATTGAGCAAACAGCCGGCAGCCCACGTCCCGTGGAAAGGTCAAATCAGATGGCACCGTGTCCATGTGTCCGCCTGCCAGGACCTCCATCCGTGTGTCCCACGGAGCCCGGCTCCCGGTTCCCAGGATCCACATGCACCGCATTCCCCGGCGGGCGCTCGGCGAGAATTGTTTGCGCGGGGCAAACACAAAGAGTTGGCAGGTGGCGACGACTGAATTGGTTGCCTGGCTATTGTTGCCACGGGAATATGAATACGAAGACCACATGAAAGTACATTGGATGTACACTGGGAATAATTTATAAATTACTTTTGTATATTTACCTTTAAATATCAAATTGGGAATATCATCTTTTCCCACATCTGTGCTATGATATATCTAAGATATATATATGCTCATTTGCTTTTAAGTTTATTACTCATACGTACTGTTGGCCTTGACCAATCAATAATTTTTATCTAAGTAGCATAGATTTCCACAAAACACTTGTTATTTAGCTCATCCTTTTTTTATAAGTAATTACAATAAAATCAATATTAAACTATAAGTTTATGAATGGGCATACTTGTCGTATGAGTAATTTAAACTGAAACTTTAATACCGCCTAAACTTAGCAGCGTCTAAATCCTAAATGTTTCTTAATACATTTGTTGCACACATAAATCTACCATATAAAAGAGTGATAGTAAGATTTTTTTAGAGCTTAAATATTATATATATGTTATTTTTTACTTATTTATTATAATTTAAATAATTAGAGGGAAGAGCTATCGAAAGTTTAAACAAGCAGGTCAAACAAACAGAGTTGGATAAAATGCTTGTAAAAATCAAAACGAAAAGGAAAATGCGTACTTTTCCCCAGTGTAATTATAGACTTTCCTTCATACTATGCGCTTTCTGGCCGATGGCTGTTTGCAAAGAGGTACATGTATAGGGATAAGACAGGAGTATAAAGCCGAAGGTGCTGGCAATCCAAATATTAATGGACCTGGCCTTCTCCTTTATTCATGCAGGTAGCACAAATGTGGAATAATTCGAGTAATTAACTTAAAGAGTCCACCAATCTTGTTCAAACCTTAAATAATCTGGAGTAAATGTGCTTATAAAATAACAAGGAAAAGAAAAACTTTCCCTGGAAATTAACAACTTAATAAAAGCCACATTTTCCAATTATTTCACGCATTGTTAACTCCAGACCAACTTTCACTCTCCTCCCTTCTTTTTCCAATAATTGTAAGTTGCCGCGGTGGTGAACACGAAGGTAACGAGCAGTTATAAAAAATGAGTGCCATTTCTCTGGAGGGATATTCTTGCGTGAAACATTAAAAACCAAAACCATATTTCTATATCGAATGTATACACACAAGTTTTGCTTATGTTGCGCATATAGAAATGCGAATAGAAATGCAAAATTGAAAAAGTTTTAGTTTCACCCATTGCACACAGTTGCAAATGGTTACAAAAATATTTTTATTGCTAAGAAAAAAAGTTTTGCTTTGTTCTTGGCCAGGCAACGATTCAGCGATTCAGTAGTTTTTACAGCTTTACAAAGTTTGAAGCTCAACTGGAATAAGCTTAAGTTGCGAAAAAGTAGCCGAAAAGAAAAATTATTTTAATTAATGAAAGTGTAAGCCATTGTTCGAACAAAAATGTTGACCACGAAGCCGTTGAAAGACCTTAAAAAAGTGCAGAAATTCTCTAAGGTATTCAGCCGAAATTGCAGCCAGGTCTTTTGTTTCATCGTTTAACCATCCGCCACGCCCCCTGACCCCCGCCCCGCCCACCTTTTGCAACCACCTCGTTTTTTTAAGTAAATGGCGAATGAGCATTTCCAGTTTAAAGTCCCCGAAAACTGCGGCATTTTAAGGACTCTCGTTATGTGGGCACATTAAATGGGGCAAACGTACACACGCAGACGTGCCTTGCATCTCTCCATGTCCTGGCAAATAATACATACGAAGGACGAGCATCGCCCCACACATCCTGCTCAATTCCACAGTTAAGTTTTTCGAGCTCTGCTGGTCGTGGTCTATTGGCAGAGTTATTCGGTTTTCGTTTTTATTCCCCCGTCCTCAATATGGAAATCCTCCTTCTGTTCCCGACATTCTCACATTTTTATTTGCTACTTACGAGATATTACTTCTGCTCTTCTTCCTTTTTTTTTTTTGCTAGATAAATTTACTTTCACAAAAATGACTGCAAAATCTGGGCTCAAGATATTCCTGTTGCATAGCAAAAATGTTTTTCTGGAGCTAAAGTTTTTGCGTGAGGTTAACGGAGGTGAGGTCCTGGCATGGGATTTGGGAACCTCTTTTGGGGTCTCTGTGCTAAGTTCCTTAAGGTGACAAGACTGTGCGGAATATAAACAAAGTTGCTGCGAAAAGCAAGTGACAAATGGCAAGAGACTTTTGCGGTGGAGTAGGAAAAGATAAATACCATGTGGGGAATGTATTCAGTTGAGGGTTGCTCTGTATAGGTAGGTTGCTTAAAGTTGTCTCAAGAAACTAAAATAAAAACCGACAGCGTGAAAGTTATGACATAAACTTCTTAATGGTGAAGGCTTGTTTTCTTTTATTTAAAGAAAGAAATAAACAAAGAAAATTCATTAGGATCCTATTTTCTCCTTCAACCATGTTTAAACTTTTTAATGGTGTTTGTTAAAAAAATATATTTTTATAATCTATAAACATTTTGGAGGTGAATACTTGTTTACCTTTCTTATTTTAAAATTTTTTAACCTTTTTTTAATCGTAATCGTAAAACTTTTTTAAAGTGTTTGTAATAAAATACCTATTTTATTTGTCCCCAGCTAAAACTTTTCAGCTTTTCCTTGGCTAAAAAAACCCATGTCGAATAAAACCCTAACATATTGTCGCAATGCAACCCAAAAAACTGTTGACCAAGGTTCTTAACTTAATCGGCTTTAGTTCAAACGTATATACAAATACTCCTTCTTTTTCTTTAATTTCGCAGAAGAAATTGAACGTTTTTTTGGACAGCATTGGCGGAAGGCAGGATGTGAGGGATTGTGGAAAATCTGCTATGGCATTTCGCAGCCAATTGGGAACTTTCAATATAAATGCTTCTGTGTGCCTTTGACTGCGGTAACTGGGAAATGGCAATCCGAATGCGAATGCGAGGGAAACTTTAGACGTCCGGCGGAACCGGACGGATGGGGCCATCAACGGGCCACAAGGGAATCGGGAAGTTCCATCTCCAACCTCCATCCTCGAATATTCATCCTCCAATCTCCATCCTCCGCTACATTTGCCATACCCATTGAACACATTTAATGCCAATGAATATGGCCTGTCGTCGGCCAGCAAAACCATTCGATTGAATATTCATGGGGCGGGAGTGAGCATGGGCTGGATGATACAATCGTTTAGGCACATGCCCCAAGGGAGGGATTTGCTAATTCACTTGCAATTATGACAAAGCATTGCGGACAACGATTTAACCGGCTTAGCCAAATTGTTATTTAATTATGGTGACAGCCGAACCGAATCCCAGCTGGCCTGTATTTACGTTTTAAGATTCCCTTAATTCTTACTCAGAAACCCAAGCCAGAGATTATGGAAACAGCGTTTCCGCTTTTCCCCTCGTGCGGGCGAAACTTAAGCGCGAAATTGTAGCCTACTTAGCAGGGCCCGCTGCCTTGAGTACGAAAAGTTTCCCTTTCATCTGCAAGTCATAGTCCTGATTACGAATCCTTGAAACTGTTGCACGGGCATTCATCAAGTGACGACAGTTTTAAGCAGACAGTAATTATTTTAATTGCAGACGTGCGTGGGAATGCAGACAGCCGTCTCCTTGTTAATTAGTTGGTTTACAACTTATTAGGTTGCAATTTGAATTGAATAATTTAAACAACTGACACATCCTGCATTTAGATAGAAGCAAACCATTAGACTTGCTCATAAATCATGCAGTAAAGGTCGTAAATAAACAACGAGTTTAAATATACAATTTGATTGATGGGCTCAAGGATGAGCGGTTTCTCAGAACTACCTGCTGACACGCATCCTTTTTTTGTATACATAGTATGCAAACACGGACGCAGGATAACAAACACAAGGATATCGTTGCCTTGGCGTCACTGGGGCAAAGTTTTATCAATAAAAAGAAACTCCTCGAAAGTTGCTGCTGCAACATGCAACACTATCGCATGTTGCTGCCGTGGCAGCTGCAATGCCAACTTGCAGGACTTTTCCTCGACTTTGGCTCATTGCTGTCGTGTCATTTTCAGAAGTCGAATGCTTTCCGCTCGCATTCAAAACGGAATTCGATGTGCAATTCCATTTCAGCATTTCATTTTTCCACCCTATAAAGAGTGACGAGGGGGCGATAACAATGTGCCACAATCCGTCGTTTGTGTGCTCACTCAATATCTCATTTTTGAATAGTTCCCCATCGTCCTTTGGGTCCTTGATGGATGAGTGAGCTGAATTTCCCTTTTCCAAGGAACAACGCAATTCGATTATAATATGCAAATGTCATTAGGGAATTCGATTGGGTTTCCATATTAAAAGAGAAACGTAAACTGTACCAACCAATTAATTCTCCAGCAACAAATTACTTTACCCATTAATTCCGTCTTATCAAAGCTGAATTAATGGCTGGGTCAATCGGACAATAGGATTGTCATATGTCACAGGTAAATCATTAATTTTGATTCGACATCGTTAATGGGCAATCTCGGCCTGTTTTTGTTTACTGCTGCTATAGACGGGAATACAAAAGTCGTTGTCAGAGGCAACTGCATAAAAAAGAGATTAGACCTCTTTGCTGGGGGAAAAAATGGAATGCAATGGGATTGATTGAAATGCAATCGCGCATACGACGTGTGGAACGTTGCGACATGACAAGGGGCGTTCTTTTTGCCAGTGGTTGTTATTGCGTTTGTGGTTCAGTGTCAAAACAAACAGAAAAGAGGGGGCAAGGGAACAAGTGCCCCGCTCAATCGATAAAAAACACACCCAGTCAGTGGCGCTGTTAAAAGGGGGGCTTACGAGGATTACACGGAAATCAATTCAGTGCAAAGTGGCAGGAGTTGTAGCCTAAGAATTGAAAAAGGAAGAATTGGAAAAAGGAATCCGTAATCAATTTAACTAAGAATAAAGCAAGTTTATAACACCTAAACTCAGCTTTACGATCGATAACCACTGATACTATCGATGCTTCCGAAAATTATAAAACCATGGAAAAAATCGATTGTGTTATCGATAGTCTTAAGTTAAATAGCATTGAGGTTGTAATATTGTATGTTACTGTCTTTAAAAAATAAAAGGGAAATCATTAGATTAATTTATAATAATATATTGAATGAAATAAATTTTTTTGAATAAAGATCTAAATGTTTGATTATTAAATTGGTTGCCTTCCCAACTGAAAGTCAAAAGACACGCCTATGCAATCAGAGCACCAAAGCTTGTCAAAGAACTAAGCAAACTACAGGTGCAAACTAATGGTAGTACGGGAAATGGGTGGTGGGCGGAGAAATGGTGCTCTGAGGGGAGCCTAACGATAATCGAGCTAATCCAACCTGAACGCTGACATGCCTGAATGGCCCAGCGAGCGGATGGATGAATGAATGGGTGGATGAGTGAATGACTGAATGAGTGAGTGACGGGAACGTTGCCTTGTCCCTGCCAAATGAAAGGGGCCAGCAGGACGAGTTCCCATTTCTTTGAACCAACACCGAACTCCCTGCACACCCATCAATCACGTATGTGGAACCTTCGATTTTTCCAACTTGACAGACCGCGTTCCAATTTCAATGATAGTGCCTTTGTTTAAGTTTGGCTTTCCCATGTGGTTCGTGTAATTAAGGTGAAAGTTGAGGACTTGCCTTGACCATTTCTCCTCAATTCCGGAAAGACCTTTCCACACAAACTCATTTAGTGGTATGCAGAGGTCCTTCGTCATCGGTTTATTCACAAACTTTTTAGGAATTGATTTTTCATCGAAGACTATAGAAATCGGTGCCCTCCTTGACTTGACTTGACTTATGCAAATGAATGTCTGGGATTTACAACCCATGATTTTATTATCTCCAAAATAAATCAGAAAATGGGGAATCTAGCAAACTTTAAACTGGGATTTTTATTATGATGTTTTTGTTTGTGTTTTATGTTTATTAAGAATTTAGTTTTCTTTAAGTAGAAAATGAGTCATAATTTTCTTAGGAAGAAAAATCTGAAAATAGAAAGTCAAAAAATCTTTAAGATGTGGGTTTTATTAACATGATTTCGTTTTGAGTAAATGATTATATTGTCTTCAAAATAAATCAGAAATTAGGAAACCTAACTATCTTTAAGTTGTGATTTTTATTTAGATAATTTATGTTTATATCAGCTTTTTTAAATACACATTTCTCTGCTACTAAGCAATGATTAAATGTCTTATGCCAAAGACAACTATCTAAACAACCAGATTAAACAATTTTAATTGATGTTTGCTCAATTTAGATAACCCAATCCATTTACCAGGTCTAACAAGTTGACAGAGCCAGCTTTATCAGGCATCAAATCTCAATGGAAACAGTAAAACAAGTCTACCACTAATTAGGCCAGGGAATAGAGGCGGTAATTTCGGGGTAAATTCGATGAGGTTGGCCAAGGCGACACAAAGTTCTCGTTTTGAGCCGCTTTAAGGTTAACCTCAATTAGCTGGCAGCGGGGGGCGTGGCCCCGGGGGAGGCGGTACAGTGGGACCACGACCAAACAAACAATCACAATCAGAGGCTGGCCGCAAATGAGAGGCGGGGGGTCATAGGCCATAGGCCACAGGCCACAAAACAAGCGGCGGGGCGGGGGCGGGGGAAATGAGGAAAATGAGTTGAAGAGTCAGAGCCACAGGATCCTGCCAGCGGGGAAAAGTGGGCGCAGTGGGCGGGGCCAAGATGAAGCACTTTAAGCGAGTTAATTGTTGCACACTTCAAGGGGCAATCAAAAGTTACTGACCGGAAAGCCAACACTCCATAAATACATTTATGCTGATTTCTTTTTGTTTCAAATTATAAAAAGTATATGAAGGGTATATTTTTTCGCCTGAAGACTCAAGGGAAGCCCATTTACGGATGTCGACAGCTCGTCGCCCGGAATTGTAACGCACAAATCTCCGGAGAGCCGCTAAAAATGGCACTGAAAGTGTAATTAAGAGGAGCTTTAAGCCAAATGCAGCGGATAAGCGACCACTGAAAAGCTAGTGGGGGAAAAAAGGACAGCCACCCAAGAGATTCAAAACGAACGGAAAAGCCCTGTTCCGCAGTTGTTCGATGATTTTCCTCTTTTATGTTTGGTTTACTGCCGTTTTACAAGGCTGAAAAACGCCCGGAGGGAAAATGCCAGGCGACCGGCGTTTTATTTCAAATGCCTGCCACTAGCGCCGAAAAGTCGACGGCAATAAATGTTTCATGGTTGCCTCGTTTTTATAAACCCACCCACGTTTCTAGCGCAAAATGTCTCGATTTGAAAACGAAACCATTATTGGGAATTACAGTAGTAACGTTCACAGAACATTAAATTTACAGCTTTAAAAATATAGTATAATTTAGCATTTACATCTTATACCATTCAGTTGGAAGAAAATTAAATTAAGTATCAAGCTTTAAAACCATAAATTTGATTCTTATTATATTTAGCTTTATTAAAACCAAAGCTGTTAAAGACTTTTCAGCTTCAACTTTTTATAAATGAATAAGCCATGTTATTTCATTTGATTATTTTTTTATTATCGCTTAATCGGTTTCACTGTTAACAATTTAAACGGGAAATATATAGATAAATGGGAAAACAAATTGTTGAAATTGTTTTGCCAAATAAAAAGCAATCTTCTCTGTTTATTTTTAAATCAATAAACATTTTTATTAAACGGTTTCAGTATAATTCATTTTGCTGCCTAAACCGGAAACTTTAGAGGTAAACAGACACTCAAAGTGCAATTTAATTACCCAAATGAAAACAGAATTTTTATATGATTTCCCCCGCTGCTTTTAATTAAATTTCTATTTTAAATGAGGGACAGCCATGGAGCTGTGTCTGTTGGTCTGTCGGTTCTTGACGTTACCGCGGGGCAACGGGGCGTATAATGAACATTTAATTAGCTTACAACTCCGGTACGATGTCCACTTGCTAAGGCTAAGGACACTTTCCACCGCGAGGGCTGCTCAACGAGTTCCGCCCCCCATAAGCCTGGCAATTAATTTCCAAAATAAACGCAAATCAAATTAAATAAATACAGATATTTGCTTGTGACAGCTACAAACAATATTTGCCCAGAGGGCCATCGCAGGCAGCAAATGTTGAAACTCGAAATTGCCATAAATATTACAGAAGTCATCACAACGTAAGCAAACGGCACAGGCGGCAGAGTAATTGGATTTGCCTTTTCTGGTCCTTAAATGCCTGATTTAAATGCAAATTGAAGTGGTCTTTCCCAGCCGGGCTCAATTGGGCTTGCAGCAGTTTCTTATGCAGCCATTCACGATCTGAAGTCACTTGAAAAAGTTCTAATCTCCGGCCAAATATAAGAAAAATGACACAAAAAGCAAGTGTCATAAATCTGACGACTTGTGCCAGATGGCAACAAGGAATAATCTGACTATTAAAGTCCATTCGGACATTTTCATTTTGTGCGACAAGAAGAAAGGCGGCGAGGAAAATCTCAGTTGAGTGAATGGCAAATGGGGGGCCAACTTACCTCCCCATTATCCCCATCACCCACCTGAATCTCAGAAGAAAAACGTAGTGAAGGACACTCGAGAAAGGACATGGCAAGTTGGCCAGGAATGGCCAAGATATGATTTTGTAATAAAGCAAAGTAATTCAGCGACTTCCTCTTTTTTAAGCCATTTGTATTAACGTTTCCTTCAGCTGCCCTTCGACTATCCACTACCATTTTAATTTCGCAAAAAAGCCATTATTGGATTTCACCAATCACCACCAATTGAAATGCATGGCCATGGGAAATTCGCTTAAAATTGGTCGTGCAAAGCCATATTATTTTCATACCTTTATGCATACCAATTAGTTGACCAGATAGCTGCTCTAATTAGTTTCCAATTGAAAAAGACGAGTGCAAATAATCGGCCCAGTGTTGTGGGCAAACAGAATTTGCATAAATATTAAATCAGCCATAACAAACAATTTAGTAGCAGAAATTTCACAAATAATCCTTTAATTTATGTCGAAACTCTCGTTGAAATGCTAATAAAGCCCGGAATATTCTTGTTGAAATGCTAATAAAGCCGTGTAGAAGGACTAAAAGCCATCTTGATTGCAATGGTAGGAGTGGGGGAAAAAAGTGTTTGGCTTGGTCAGGGATTCTGTTTGGAAAAGGATGAACCACAGACCGCCCGACCACTTAATCAGTGACGTGAGCTCGGCAAACTGTCAGCTGCAGTTTCCGCTGCAGCAACCACGGCAAACCACAGCAAACCACATCAAACCACATGTGTGAAAGCGCACCACGAACACAACCACTGTGCAAAAGGCGATTAAAGATATTTCAATTTAATTGGTCATTTTTCAGAACACAGAAAAATTAAGTTCCCCTGCTTGGCTACCCAATTTTTATATAGAATTACATTAAAAGTGATTTAACCTCTGTGCAATGGGTCTTAAAAAAGCAATGGGATATTTTGTAAAATTTTTATTTTTTGGTTAAATGTTCTATAAAATAAAGTTTTATTATGGCGGCTTACACTGTGAAAAACTGTGTTCCAGGAAAATCTCTATTGTAGATTTTTCCCATTCTATAAGTATAAATTCAGAGGAAACGACTTACATGACATTTCAATGTAAATTTGTTCTTTTTCAGTACACTAAAAAAAGTTCCTAAGCTTGGCTATCAAATTTTCCCAAAGAATTGCAACTTAAGCTATTTTTATAAATAATTTTATAAAGCAATTTGTCTTAAAAAAAGCAATGAAATATATTTTTGAAATTATCCCTATTAAAATATTGTATTGCTACTTTAGGTTATATGCTGGAAAACTGTGTTTCCAGAAAAAACTTTATTGTCTTCCCTATTTCACAAGTCCAAATCCAGGGGAAACGGCTTTCATTTGTGTGTTGCCTGCCAATTATTTACGCCATAAAATATTTCGCCTTTATATTTGCTCAATATTTCCGCCATTGTCAATTAAGTGCTTGTGGCTAGATTCCTGTGAAATATTAAAATTAATATGACAAAAATAAGCCACTCCAAAAAAAGCTGCTGCACAAGTTTGGCAATTAAAACGGATTTATTCATATTTGCGATGAAAGCAAATTGTTTAGCCTGCGAAATCGCGAAAATCCGCGGCAGTCTGGTGGGCAAAAACCATGCTGAAAGTTCTCAGCTCCCTGGGATGTAATTAATTTGCAACATGCAGAGTGCTCCTGCTCCTGCTCCTCGAATCCTGCATATGCAAAACTTTCCCCAGAGTGGCTGGTGGTGCTGCCGAAACTTTGCACCTGATAAATTGAATCAAGTTTCCCGCCCACGGTTACAGTGGCCCTCGGTGCGACTCGCCGGCAAATTGCAGTTAATGGAATCTGCAATTGAAATGAGCTCCGGCAGGCATGTCGCCGAATTTAAAAGGATCACAAAAACGTCACAATATTTTCCATTGTCACAAATTACATTTCAAATGGTGACACTTTAACAGAAAAAAACCGAGATTCACATTCAATTCATAATACATTTATTAAGGCGCGAATTTTTTTATATTTTACAAAAGCAAATGTTATTGGAAATTGAACAATATTTTGTATTATTACAATTTACATTTCAGGAGGTGAAATTCTCATTCAATTCAATATAGATTTCTAAAGGCAAAAACTTTTATTATTTTAACAAAATAAAAATTATTAAAAATGCAAAAAATATTTCTTATTATTAAAATTTACATTTCAAGTGGTGGCACTTTAATAGAAAAAATCAGAGTTTCACATTCGACACAAAATAGATTTCTTAAATAAATAATACAAAAAATACATAAATATATATAAATATTACTAAATATTGATATATATGTCTTCTTTTTAGAAGTTAAATTTCTTATTATGTTCGCAGAAAAAAATAGAAATGCTAATTTAATTCATATAATTTCTATAATTTCATTTAACTTCCTTCTTTCTTCTCTTAAGACATGAATTTTTAATATATTACAAAAATAAATATTTTTAAAAATTTAACAACATTTTTTATTATTACAAGTTACATTCAAAATCCGAGATTGAAATCCAATTCAAGACTTTTTAGTATTTTACAGAAATAGTTTGAAAATAAGAAGACGTAAAATATGGTAGTTCTAGAAGAGGTTGTACAACTTCTGTGCATAATATTTCCTGTCTCTTGAGTGATATACCTCTTTTGGTAACCAAAAGCTTAAAGTTCCCAGTGAGTAATGAATTTTGGAGTCTGCAGCTTGTCCACTAAGCTGGCAACTGCCAACTGCAGTTTTGAGCCAAATAAAATGGCAGGAGCATAAACTGAAATAAGACCTGCTGAAAAGCCAACACAGCTGATGAAAAAGCTTCTATCCTGCTATTTATTTCCAGCTATTAGTATATATGTCAAAATTGGCTGGCTCTAATTGAATGTGAATGGCTTTTTGGGTAACCCGAGTGCTCCCCTTTGTTCTAAGCTCCTTTCAATACGTGGTTTCTTTTCATCATGGAATTTCCATACCCCGCTGCCATTTTCTTTTAAAGGAATTTTATGTGAACTTCTTTCGGGATTTCAGGGGGCTTAGGTGTGAAATGTTTGCAAAGAGCCCGACATGAATTTTAAAACATCACAGGACTTTTTTGACTTTGTCTAAAATGTTGGCCTTGGGAAAAGGATAAGTGAAGCCGTGTTTTCCTTTTCCCACTTCTGCCAGAGTTCAGTCAGGAAAATTGGGTACTGGGAAATTACCACGAAATGTTTAATCATATAGTTGTGAATGCTGTATACAAAATGGCTATTCCTATAGTTGTGGTTATGCTATGACTTTTTTTCAAAACCTGAAAAGTATTTTATTTCAGAGAAATAAAAAGCTCTTAACGAAACAATCAATCATTTCCTAATGACAGCTCCAAATGGACATTTAATACCTTGTCTCATCCCATTTCGAGACTTATTAAATATTAAAGCCCTGACTTTGGTGGCCATCAGTCGAGAAGTTTGGTAAAATTCGATTTCATTTTGGCCGGCATTTCCCTCTCGTTAGGTCAAGAACCTCGGACTTGAAGCAACAGAACGCAAATTACGGGATTGAAACAAAGGGCGAAAGCCGTAGAGCTAAATGAAGCAAGGGTAATACCCTAGAGTGGACCAAGGCTGGTTCTAAAATTATAAGAACTGTTTTTGAAACAATTATTAAAAGGTTGGTTATCATTTATTTTTGTTATCACGGTGTTGAGATAAGCTGTCATATTTTATAATAAGACGTTTTTTATTTTTAGCCCAACTTGTCTTTTCCTAAGAAACAAGATCTTGTTAAATTCCCTAAGCACTTAAATAATATTAATAATAATTATAATTACTAACAATATAGTTATCTATTCCTGATTGGCATATACCAGCATCTCTTTAAAAATTAAATTCTTATAACATTTATATACCCATTATTATAATGATATATTATTATTTTAAGCACGCGGTTCACCCTAAAGCAAGTGGAAGGCGGTGCGTCATATCCGTTTTTGGGCCGAAATGTTTCTGTTTACGGTTCGCGTGAAGAAAAGCTTGAACGATTTGGGGAACCGGGTGTTATGCTCACATGTGGGAGGAGCCAACAATTGTGTGACTTATTACTCGGCATTATCCAGTGACTTAGTTCCTCGCGGAGCTCGAGTACCCGTCACCGGGCTGGCATCGATTTTGTGCCCTTGGTGTCCCCAGGCGTCCCCAGTTAATTGAATTCCAGGGGCGACGGCAGACATGAAAACAATACCAAATACTGGGTATTGTTCTTATTTCTAGTCGGTTGTCGGCTGTCTGTCTGTGTCCCGAGTATCCTGTCTGTGTGTCATAGTTGCCCATAGTTACCCAGGACCCCAACAACAGAGAGCCGAGAATATTCTGGGTTAGCGGAAGTCCTGGCCGAGGACTTTATTAATCCTTTGTGTATATTTAGCGACCACTTTATGAGTTGGCGGCCATATATCTTCCTGTTGATTTATGCCAAGTGTAAATTGGCCCAAGCGCTCCCTCTTTTGCTGCTACACTTTCCTCTTTTTTATGGCAGACGTTAATTTTTGTTTGCTTTAACTTGAGAAAATGACCCAAAACGATTGTTCAAAGAGATTTATGGTGTTTGGACTCAAAGAACAAGAGGTTCCCTCGGGAAAAGAATACTTCCCACATATTTTCTTTGTTTTCATAGTTTCATAATCTGTCCATAGGGAATTATTTAAATAAGCTGAACAAAATGGCAATCAGGAAATGTCTTATTTCCTTAGTTATCTGTGAGTTATTTTAATAAGAATAAAGGTTTAATTAGTATTGAATAAGAAGTAAATTGTTTTATTTCTTGCAGGCAATCGTAAGGTAAATGACTTAACATTATGCTTTCATGATGCCCTTCCATTGAGGACCCTCGTCAAGTTGTGAATAGCTTTTCAATGCTTTATAAGCCATCACGGCACGGAATCGAACCAACTCGAAGGATTCAAAACTGCCAATACTTGGCAACCAATCTCGACCACATCGAAGTGATTCGATTTAAGTTCCAGTGGGTGTTAGGGGGTATTTTTGGTTGATTGGGAAGTTTCGTGCCACCCCACATAATTAGGGCCAATGACAATCCTATCGGGCTGCAGGAACTGCACCACCGAAGCTCCGTTTCGATTTATTTGGACCCCGTTGTCAGGACGACAGACGGCCACCTGGCCACTAAGAATTGGGCACAACAAAGCCATTCGGAAAAGGCGTTAGGCCACTTGGGTGTTTTCAAAGGGCGGCACATTTAGTGCGGTCAGATTCGAGGGCAAAAAGTGAACAATTCCGGGGAATGTTGCCTGATGGCCCCTTTTGGGCCAATGCTGATTGCTCTGCTTTGCCCAATTGTTCCAAGAAAGAAAGGGTTTTTGTTATTTCTACCAGAGTTTCACAATTCGGCTGGTAAAGAAAACAAAAGAGCAAAAAAAACATTGCTAACTTCCCTTAACTCATGGTCAAATGGAAAAAGTTTTAAAAGACTTTTTTAAAGGGTTCAACTTTAACATTAGTCGCTTTTTCAATTTTTCGTGAACCGACCTCGGATTAATATGTTTGGAATGTTCTCTAGGGGACCCAAAAGTTCTATTTGATTTTAAAGCAATATTTGTGTGGCATTTATTAGTTTTAATTATGATATTAAATTAATACGGCTTGTTATTTTGGGAGATTTTTACAATTTTCCACCTCAAATATATAAAGAATTTCTTGAAAAACTAAGGTCAATTCAACACAGTTAAACACAAGTGCACGGGAGCATGGGTTGAATTTCTATATATATAGATTTACATATATTTTTATAATGTCCAATAATTTAAAAAATACCATTAAAACACAGCGACCAAATGTTATTGGCGCACTCGACATTAAACAACTTTTACTGAATTGCGAATGAGACTGGTGAAATCAAAAGTTCTGTCGGGTTGTGCTTTCGTTATCATTCGGAAGTCAATAAATAACATTTTTTATTAAGGGGTAAATACATAAATACAGCCTGTTATCTTATAGTTTACCTCCCTGTTGCGATTGCAAAATCTATATTTTAGTCAGTTAATGACAAGCAATCGGTTCAGAAGTTTTCTTAAACCTCTCCATTAAAGTCGGAAATGCATTGTTTAACTGCCTATTTAGCCCTTGTGGCTTTCGGTTTCTGTATATCCGTAGGAATGTCGGATCCCATAACCTCCATACAGCTTCAAGAGGTGAGCTAGGCACCCCCATGCTTATAAACATGTTCTACAGTCGTCCATTTAAATAGGAAATCAATACCACATCGGATGCCCTAGCCGCTATCGATAAGCTTTTGCTTGGGTAGGTACAAAAATATGCAAATCTCATGTTCTAATCTCTTAATCAAATCTATCAGCTTGGAGGATCGCCGACAGTCCTTGATTCACATAAAGGATACCATCGCAAATGACAGCGGTGTCATCTATCCCACATCCTGTCTGACCAAAGACAACATCAACCATACCAGTCTTATTGTTCAGGTGCCGGGTCACAATGCCTTCCCAGTTGTTTGCGATTCCAATCTGGCCGGACTGGGCTGGTTGGTCATTCAGAGGCGCTGGAATGGACTGGTCAACTTTTATCGCGACTGGAGTGATTACAGGGCGGGATTCGGCGACCCGAACGGCGATTTCTTCATCGGCCTGGAGAAACTCAATTGGCTAACAGCCTACCAGCCATTCGAACTCTATATCCACCTGGAGGAATGGGAATATAAGAAGAATGTGTTCGCCAAGTACGATGAGTTTCTCATTGGCAGTGAATCCGAATACTTCGCCCTGAAATACCTCGGAGCTTACTCCGGAACCGCTGGAGATTCTTTAAGAAACAACAAAGGCCAGCGGTTCTCCACATTCGATCGGAAGAATGATGACACCGACAACAAACATTGTGCACAGTTTCATCTCGGAGCTTGGTGGTATAAGGATTGTGGACAGAGGTATGTATATATTGATCAAATACAATCGCTCTCCTCAAAAATACTGTCATTACTAGTTCAAGAGTTTGTATTTATGGTTATCAGCCTTGTCTAAAGTTAAAATTCCATGTTCTTTATCAGTGATATATATTTCCACTTGCAAACTTATACTTACATGTAAAAAAAAGCTTTACTACGTTATGACAGGCATACTGTTTGGGAGCAATTTAGTTTATTGCGTACATCCGCTTACTTTTATAATATATTTCTAGTAATCTAAATGCTCAATATTTTGATTATTATCGCGATTTGCCCGTGGACAAAGCGCGTTACATCAGCTGGGATTCATTTAACACCTCTGCCCCTCTGAGTTTTGTTCAATTGATGATTCGTCCCAAGTTTGGAGGTTTTTAAACAGTGAAAGAATGACATCTTTTTCTTCTTTATGATTTTAAATAAAAATTATTTTTGCATGACCCCATGTTGTCAAATTAAAAATTATTTTAGAGGAAGTACTATAAGTACTATAAATGGGAAAACCAAAATAGAAGTTTGTCGCCAATCGCTTTAAAGCAATTATTTTTAGCTTTCCTGGTCCTTTCTATTTAATAAACTTACCTGTTGTTCCATTTTCTGATTTCGACTGTTAATTGCGGACATTTTGCAACTTTGGCGGTAAGTTGCAGAAGGTAATTTTGGTTTTATGCTGGATTCCACGCAACTACACGATTCCGATGATCCGAATGAGGGTCATTTGGGTTAACAGCTGTTTTGGATTTATGTGTTTTATTTTAAAGTGACTACTCGACGCAAAGGGGAATGCGAATAAATGCAGCAAAACAAAAACCGAGGGGGTAACCAAAAACCAGATGAATCGAGACACAAAGACACCTGGCGTGTATGGCGTATGTGCCACTGTAGTTTGTAGTATTGTAGTATTGTAGTTTTTTCAACTGTAGCACGCGCGACACAAAAAATCAAGGGGTGTTCGAGAGGACGAGGGCCAGAAGACTGAAGCCGACAGCCGGCTCTTTCTGTTCTCGCTCTCTTTCTTCTCTTCCAACACGATCGATTGTTTTTCTCGGGAGTGCTCACCGATCGGGGGGGCACTCACTGAATGTTTGTTTTAGCTTTCAAAGGGCACCCAAAAATATTTATATATATATTTATTCTTATAATACTATATGCAATAATCTTTATTTCGGCAAACACTTTCGTGCTCGCTGAGTTCCGTGTGATATTTGCCAACTGAGTGGTTTTGGCGCCTCTTTTTTGGTAGCGGAGAGAAGGCGAAATATCCCGTCGACCGAGCCGCACGCTGCCAAAACAACAACTGGCGATTACCAGAAGCCAACGACTCAAGCGAGGGCCTCGGGCGAAATGGAATGGATTGCCGAATGGGCACGAATGCCATGTGCCGAGCAAAGTAATCCTGTCGGGTGTCAGCAAGAGAGCGGGAAGAGAGAGAGAGAGCGGGAGAGAGAGAGAGAGACCGGCTCTCTCCACTCAGCGAACCCCCGCCTAGGCCTGCTTCCTCTTCCACATCCTGCGACAGATGTGCAGCTGCCGAGTGCATTCGGATTTAAATCCCCGCCTCCTTTTCGCCAGGATTACGGAATGCATTCCCGTACAAAAGCAGCGTAATGCTCACACATCCATTTGATAATTGCATTCCGGATTTTGAACAATCAAACGGCTAACAGAAATTTGGTAAATTGATTAAAATAATTAATTTGAAGCAACTTTAAAGCTAGTTTTTAAGTCTTTATAACTAGTATTGCATTATCTTGAAGGTTTGTTCAGAACATTGAAAAATTAAGTGATTAATAAAGAATATACTTAATAATACATATATTTAATCATCAAATAAGGTATATTTATGGGTACAGCCTAAGAACACATTAAAATACAAATATTAGAGTTCTTTGCTAAATGTACAATCATGTTTTTAATGTTTATCTATCAATTAATCTTTTGACCTACAACCGCAAAGCGCAGTAAACATGTTTGTATTTATAAAATCGTATTTTTATTTAAGTGGGTAGCAGGGATCTCACATTTGCAGTAATTTATAAACAAATACTTACTATGTTTATGCTATAATTGCATTCTCGATTGAATAAAATAAAAAATAGCTTCTGTTTAAACAACACAGACAATGAAATGATATCAGCAGAGATGTCTGATTATTCGAAATTTACAGAGAGTGTTGAACCGGAAGTAAACATTCAGCACACCCGATATTGCTCATTTCATGAAATGATTCTATGAAATAGGCAAAGTACAGAAATTTGTAGATTCAATTAGTCGTATAATCCTTTAGATTTTTTTTTCAAAACTAATATTTCCCCCTTTTCTCCCTATTCCGCCATAAAGAAAATGAATGCAATTGCTTTGTCAAATCGCGTGTTTTATTTCATTAACATTAGTCTTAGCCTAAGATGATGATAGGTAAAATTAAATAACAAAAGAAAAAGATTTTGTATCAGAACAGCGTTCTGGTAAATTCGATTGAAATTGCCTTGTCATTTATGAGGTTCCTTACTAGTTAGCGTTGTCAGTTTGGCCTTATGGGGAGTCTCTTTCGAAGAGGTTGCCAAGATCTCTAGAAGAACCTGTGCTTTTTCTTCTTCTTGCCCTCCCCCTCCGCCGGCGGCTGGGGATCCACGGAAACCTGACGTCTGGGCAGCAGGGGTGGTGGACTGACATCCCCTTCTCCATCCCCAACTGCACTTCCATTGCCATCCACTCCGCTGAACGCTGGCGACAGTGGGCGAGGTGTTCGCAGAATGGAGGTCAGCGGGGGCAGAGAGCCCTCCTGGCCATCCTCCTCGATCCTGTCCAGCCGCGAACCGTGCACCGAGGCCATCTCCGATGGAGGGTTTACCTGCGAGCCGCCCTCGTCGCCAAACTCACTGGCCATATTCATGCCAATGGTGGCACCCACCTTGGCACTGGCCCGCTTGAAGTGATCGCTCAGCTTGATCTGCACCACATTGATGAACATGGAGGTCAGGGCCAGGCCGAAGATCAGGTAGATCATGCTGACCATCACGAGGAACGGGTTGCCGGGCACAAGGTCGCCGAAACCGATGGTGGACATCGAGATGAAGACATAGTAGAAGCAGTCCAGGTTTCCCCAATCCGGCTCTATCAGCTTAAAGCCAAAGGCGCCCAGCAGGATGTACGAGATGAGCAGGAGCGTGGCCACCGACACGGGCAGATTGAACTCGTCGTCCACCTCGAAGGTCTCCGGATACGGCGATGTGGGCGTCTCTGGGTGCGAGGTACCCAGCGAACGGGCTGCCTCGGCATCCGCCTGCGACTCCTCGTCATTGTCCACACTGGACTTGCCAAAGAACATGCTCGGCCGCCGGATGGCCATGTCGTAGACCGTGTTGAATCCGGTCATTGCGTCACGGATCTGCTGCTGCTTCCGTATCCGGCGACAGGAGCGGGTGTAGTACACTCGACGCACATACGCCCACAGGAACTTGACGCAGCGCGTGAACACCTTGCCCAGATCGGCCAGCACGATCAGGAACATGGGGATGCCGATGATGGCGTAGACGATGGTCAGGGCTCGGCCCCAGTCCGTCTTTGGTGTGATGTGGCCGTAACCTGGGGAGCACAAGAAGCAAGGTGGGTTTTAAAGATGATTTCGTAGGTTAATAATACAACTAAGTTAGTTATAACAAATATTTTAAGAGGAAATATACCATATTAACGTCAGTAACCAACATAATAAGATGGTAAAGTTTTCAATTTAAGAAACCTATCGTATTAGCAAAAAGAACTAGACAAGATCTTAAAAAAAAGGTATGAAATTTTTAAAGCAAAAAAATAAGTTTTAATATATACCCTTTTACATAACAAGTCAAGAAAGTAAAATCAAATGATCCAATCCATTCTCAAAGTAACTTTCTCGAAAACTGATTAGCTTTCGCCATTTTTGGTACAGATACATATATCTATTTGACAACCGAAACATATTCCACGCAACAAACATGATGTAAAACATAATGCTTTTGCCTATGATTATGCCTTTCAAGGGATATCAAACCGAAATTCCATTCCCATAGATCTTTTACCTATGGTTGTGATCACGGTCCAACAGAAGATAAAGCAATTGACAAAGTTCCATGACTTTTGGCCCGGAAAACGTCGCAGCCCCAACTCGGCCAGGTTATTGAGTTCATCCTCAAATGTGCGCAGCTTGTGGCGAGCCAAAGACTTCCAGTCTTCCTCTCTGGCAAAGATACAAATGGATCACTTACTGGCCTGCCAACCCGTATAGGTTCCTACCTCATGTTGTGACTGACATCCCACAGTTTGTCGATGAAATCCCGCTTGACCTTGCGCACTTCGCACTTGTAGATATTCTCCGCGGCTCCCTCCGTGTATCTGAATATGAGGCCTCCGAAACCCAAGAGCATGGCCAGGAGAATGAGGTGGGCCACGCACTTGTTGCGCAGCTGACGCAGCTCCTCCATCCTCTGTGGGTAGTCCAGCTTGAGGCGTTTCCACTCATGCCGGGCCTCCAGGTGGAAGTGGTATAGAAAGGCCCTGGAGGCCAACTTCTCCGGCTGAGTTTCCTTGGACAAATCAGTGACATCCTCACATTCAACCTTCTTTTTTCGCCGGAACAGATTCTTGAGGCGCTGCAGGAAGGTTACCTTTGGTTCGGTTTTCGGTTTGGATTCCTCTGGTAACAAGGGCAGTTCCACATCCAGTTCTGGTCCTGTTTCAGCACCTGGTTCAAGCTGATCAAGAACAACTTCTTCCGTGACTTGGGGCTCCTGAGCTTTCCTCTCCAGGCTGCCCGATCGCTTGGCCACCAGCGGTCGCTCCAAGCTGGAACTGCGCTTCGGAGGCTTCTCCTCCTTGTCGGCCAACCTCAAGCTGTGACTGCGACGCACTCCCTCCGCCGAGAGGATCTGCTCCGCCAGGGCAGCCTCCGCCTTGGCCGCCCGCTCAGCAGCCTCCATGTACTTCTGCATCAGCTCCGACTGCTGTTCCGCCTCCGAGATCCTGGGCTTTACCTCTTCGTTCCTTGATTCGCCCACCTCCACGTACTCGTGCTTCCGACTAATCTGCTCCCGCTGCTCAGGGGTCTTGGAACGTCGCTGGGGTCTCACAGGCGACAGGGAGTTGTTGCGACTCACGGACAGTCTTTCTGGAGGTTTTAGAGGCACCATTTGCGTTGGTGGTGGTGGTGGTGCCCCGCGAATGGGAGCAGCCACAAAGCCCTGTGGAATCTTGGGCGCCCTTGGCCTCTGATGAATCTCTTCCACTGCCTCCGCATCGGAGGAGCTGAACTGCGTGGAGGACTCGTCGTAGCCGCTGCTTCTATTGCGACCACGAATCTTGGGCGCCTCGTGCCTCTGCAGCCGCAAGCTGTGGATGAGCCGCCGTCGCTCCTCCTCGTCCTGCGGCAGCTGGATGCGATCGCTGAGCTTGCGGTAGCTCTGCAGCAGGCGCTTCCGCTCCTCGTTGTCCAGCTGCTGGCGATGCCGCATCTTGTGCTCCCGCTTCTCGCGCTCAAAGAGACGCTTCTCGGCATCGAAACGCCGGCGTTCGTCCTCGAAGCGCTGCAGATTCTGCTCCAGCCGGCTGAGGGTGTCCTGCGTCTGGCCGAGATTAGAGGTGGGCAGAGGACGGCGGCTGCTACTGCCAGTGGTCAGCTCGCTCTCGCTGGACTCCTCCTTGTGGCGCGGCGAGGAGAGGCTGCGATGCTTGATGAGATGGTTGGCATCCGGACTGCTCAGTTTCTCCGCCTCCCTGGGCTGCGATTGACTGCGTGCCGAGGAGCTGGCGAAGCTCTTGTCCCGCTTCCGCAGGATCTTGCTCTCGTGGGCGGACATAGTGCCGGGGGGTCTAATTTGCATGCGCACCATCTGAGGCAAGGGATCTGGAGGGGATGTCTCCGGACTGGCGTCGTCCTGGGGCAGCACCTCCCCCGTCACTGGCGTCGGCTCCCGGTGGCTGCGTCCCAGGCGTCTCCGATGACGCTGCTGCTGCCTGGCGTCCACTGGCTGCTCCATACCCTCCAGCCGCTGCCGTGTGCTACTTTCGCGATCTATCTTTGTGCTCGTGCTCATGCTCTAGCCATCTATTTTTAACTCCCCAACGAGGCGTTCATATTCCGCATATGAAAATATGCCTCTGTGTAATTATATCACTTTCGATTGCAGTTTCGTATTTTCTTTTCTTATGCACTTGATTTTACTTTAAGGCTCGGCACTTTTCCTATTATTTTCCTATTATATTTGTGTACTTGAAAACTGCATTTGCATATACGAAATTAGGTATCTGTTTCTATAGAGTAGAGCACGTAGAGCTCAACGCGATTTAATAAATTTAGCAGACTCGCCCACGGCTGGCACCAAACTGCTGAGAGTGTGGAGAAAATTAAGATTTTCAATTTCAGTTGTCTATATTTTTGGTAGATATCCCAACAGCTGTTCGGCCATAGCTATGTCAGAAAGTATCTCCTATATCTAATGCATCCGATGATGTGAGAGATTCTCTCTCTTAGTGTGCTTGTTTAATATATTCTAAATGAGTAATAGGAATTTTGTATATGTATAATTGCAACGAGTGGCTTTTTAGATTACTGAAATCTAAACAATTTATCAATCGCTAATTTATATTCAAATTCTTTTTCAACCCAAAATCTGCTTGTTAATAACATGACCTCAAAAAGCTTTAGATGATCGCTCGAAAGAGTGCCATCTTGTAGGAGTAGATAAATTTAATATATCAGATTCATTATAGAAACGAATTGACTTAAATAAAAACGGTTTTTTAAAATAATCACAGATGTCAATTAGTCTAAAATTTACAAATATCTTACACGACCACGTATTTTACATAACATTGACATGTCGGTTATGTAAATTAATAACGTATCTAAGTAAGGCAAAAACGTACTCAGCTTTGAAAGTGGAAAACAGATAAACATAATAAAGGGCAGAGAATCGTTAACAATTATATTTTACGTTGCTAGAGTTAACAATTTTGGGATAGAAATTTTAAAAATTCCGCCATTTTAGTCAAGTGTGACCATCAAAATACCAAAGAAGACATATAGTATATACCGAAACACATGGCTGCAGTAATCGATGTATCGATTTCGAAATTCAAATTTCGTCCGTCTCTAAATATTTTGGTTGATCGAACGCGCACGTGTTTTGTGTTCAATATTTATAATTTAATATTTGAAAATGGGATTCGGTAAACCTCGTGGCGGCGGCGGAAGAGGATTCGGCGGTGGCGGTGGCGGCGGCGGACGCGGAGGCGGAGGCGGCAACTTCAGATCCAACGGAGGCGGCGGCGGTGGAGGATTTGGAAGAGGAGGAGGCGGTGGCGGATTCGGCAGAGGAGGAGGCGGTGGACGTGGAGGTGGCCGTGGAGCGTTTGATAATGGTATGTTGATGGCATTACTTAAATACCCAAAGAACTCCCCAACAAAAGAGTAAAAAAAGATAGCAACGTCACTTGTACCTCTTTGGTTAATACAACTTTTAATAGACCAAAGAGAAACCACGTTGTTTACTTATATTTCGCCGAACATTCCCATGAAAACTATGGTATACCTATAAGCTCATAAGTAGCCAGACCGATTTGTATGGTTCTTCAGATATATTAAGAAAACATCGTCTGGAAGTGTCGTCTGAAATATCCATTATCCCACTTTCAGGCAACTTGCCAAATTTTCCTAGTCTTTCACACTTTAATAGATTTTCTTTTTCTTTAATTTTAGGACCCCCGGAGAGAGTTATACCTTTGGGTGACTTCGTCTACTCGTGCCAAAACGACCTTGTGTGCAAAGTTGGTATTCAGGATGTCCCATATTTCAACGCGCCCATATTCCTCGAAAACAAGGAACAAGTGGGCAAAATAGACGAAATCTTTGGAACAGTTCGTGATTACAGCGTGTCCATCAAACTGTCGGACAACGTGTATGCCAACAGTTTCAAGCCAAACCAGACATTGTACATCGACCCTGCAAAGTTATTACCAATTGCAAGATTTCTGCCAAAGCCTCCACAACCAAAAGGAGCGAAGAAAGCCTTCTCAGGAGGCGGCGGCGGCGGTGGTCGCGGTGGTGGTGGAGGTGGTTTTGGTCGAGGAGGAGGTAATATTTTAAAATTAATGTTTACAAAACAGAGACTAACTTTTATCTCCAACAGGTGGCCGAGGAGGCGGAGGCGGACGAGGTGGTGGCGGATTCAGAGGAGGAAACCGCGGAGGCGGTGGTGGTGGATTCAACAGAGGACGAGGAGGCGGCGGCGGCGGAGGAGGTGGTCGCGGTAGATGGTAGTTTTCAATATCTGACCCGCACTAAAACATTTAAAGAAATGTACAACACACATTTTGTACAGATCCAAATAGTTTGTAAGCAAAGGCTCATTTGGGTAATGTTCGCTGACCAACTAATCGAATATTTTACCCTAAATGCTACTAAAATAAATTTCCTAAAAATGTATACTCATGTTTAACTTGAAATCTAAATGGTATATATCCCTATTTTGAAAACCTTGCTATGGTTTTACATTTGTATGAAGTTAAAGTAGTTGTTAAACCAGAATACTGAAGGAAGATCAAAGTCTTCAAGAAAAGCCGTCTTACTAAAATGGCATTCGAATGTTTGAATCATAACTTTGCTTCAACCGTTCAAAAAGCAATTAATAATATGATGTCACGAATTTCTCGTGTTTAAAAAAGATATCGCCTAACAAACACAATACGGCACTCGTAAGTGTTGGAATTTTTTGGCCTGAGGAAGCCAAAGATTTAATTGGTTGTAAGAGATTTTCAGCTCGTTTATCTAATAGAATAAGATAAGACTTAAACAATTCCCAAGCTGGAATCGATTGGTTCGATTTTTTCTGTTTGATTTATTCTAAATTTTCTTTTGTGTTAGAAACACCTGATTCAACTGATGGCACCTTCAGAAAAAGAAATAATTAATAGCCTACCAAATGAGTAGAGCGAATTAGTGTGAGAAACGAATGACTAACGGAAGGTTGAAGCACTACCGATTAGGTTTTAGGGAATTATAAAGTATCAGATTTATGTAAGCATCACACTCATCCGAGTTCCCTTGAAATTTTATGAATTCTGCGAGGTTTGTTTAAAATCCCCAATATTGTTTGGTATGGGGGTTTCCTTCCGCTGTTCGATTCGTGCATATAATTTGTTTAATTTGCAGCTGTTCTCAAAAACGCAACGAAAATATATTGGAATTATATGTGCCAAAATTTGTAAATACTTTTTCTTGGCTTCTCTTATTTTATCTTGAACCCCACTGACGTCATAGTTGCCATAATAGAGCATTTCTCCACTTTGAAATTTCACATAAATTAAATGTTTTGTTAAATTTTCATCAGATACTTTCCGGAATCCCCTTAAATCTTCACCCCGAACTGTCGGATGGTCCAGTTCCCATCCCTTTCTCCTCTGAAACGTTGATGACGGATCGTATTCGCTTTTATGGAATTTCACTGCGATTCTGTGTTTGTTTATTCCTCGCAATTTCATTCAACATTTCCGAATCGCCTTCGAGATTTGTTTTCCATTTGGGCATGCACCATTTTATAAAATAGCCGGCCTTTGCCTCCGAAAGTCCATAGAATGGTTATACTAAGTATTATTTTAATCGCACTAGCAACAGTTTTATGACGGCTAACAAATATTGCTTCTGCTTGAGTATTATAAAGTGTTTTCCGGTTTTTGATCTGTTCGATTTTTTGTTTACTCGTACAAATCAATAAGACTTTATTGTAAAATTCGGACATTTTATTACTCACTCAAGAGATAATTTATGAGACCTTTCCAAAAATGTTATAAGCTATTCAGGAGACAAATTATTTGAATATTTCACTGTGTCATGGGTAATGTTTTAATGACATATCGGCCCTAAAAATAAGTAAATACTATATATAGTGAGCATTGGTTCTCAAGTGAGTCATGAACATGAGCAACCGCAGACCAATTATAAAGACTCGATTCCAAATTGAGTACCAGATCATACAGGCACATCGAGAAGTGGTTTTTAGGCCTATGTTTTGTTTATACTTGTGCCAATTTTGACAAGTTGATTATACTGAATGCACTCACAAAGCACACTTTGCAATTCTGCTTACAAGGCGAACGTTTAAGCAGAAAATTCTGTCGTCGCATTGTGGCAATAACTTGGCAATTTGTGTTAATTGCTTTTTTTGTTGATGTGGGTGCAAAGTTTTCCACTTCCACACTTGCAGATTTATTTAAATTTTTTTAATGCTTCTTCTCTTGGAAACTTGTCAAAACTGGCGACGAAAGAAAAGAATTTATTTACTAAAAAATATGTTTTTCATTTTCACATTTATCTTACTGAAAGTAAAACATGTCGCCAGGCAAGAGATAAACTTCTCGACAAATCCAAAGAACAAGTCAATCGAATTAAAGGGCCATCAACTCATTAATTAACCATACAATGAATTTGAAACATAGTTTTCCCAAGCTGAATAATCACTCATAACTTGATTATACCGCACAGATTTGTTCGGTTGAACTCATTTCCATTTTCATGGCATGTTTATGAGCGCGAAAAGTCTTTTGCAAATTAAAAGTGAAATTAAAAACAAATTTTGATTAAGAATGTGTAAAGCGAATATTCGGGGAAATTCATTTATAAGGTAAAAGAGTGTTTCGTGTGTTATTTATAAGTCCCAATTGTGAGGAGTGACAGTATTCCAAAGAATTTCACAGCCTCTTGAGAGATCCCATAACTGTGTCTGCACAAGAAGAGACACAAATTTTTTATCTCGCAAATGTCGACGATCGCAAAAATATCCGAAACTATTTCCATCTTTTGTGTCACATATTTCGTTGGCTTAATAATGAAGAAGAATAAACATAAATAGACCATCTTGCGTCCCAAGCAAACATCTATATCTTATCGGCGTGGGCGTTTCTGCACTTCCAATACTCTTGGATGTTACGAAAGTTCACCTAGAAGGATCTTTGTAGTTCCACTCACCTATGGTCGTGTAAATGGTGGCAGCATAGACCATGGCGTCCCAGAAGGTCCATACATTCGACTTCTTATTGAGCATTAGTTGTCTCATTAGTGATTCGATCACCGAAGGATATTCGTTAAATACACGCAGCACCTTACCATCGATTTCTGTATTCGACACCTGAAATTACAACAAAATGATAGATTATCTTCGAGATATTTTATATGAGATAATGAAGAATCTTACCAAGCTTGTTTGTGGATCCTTGATCATCTCTCTCATATCGCTGAAGAATTGCTTCTGCTTTTGCTGCAGTTCCATGTCATTCAGATCTTCTCGAATGTCTGCAGGAGTTTGGGTTGGTTCAAAGTGGTCTTAAACAAGTTAGATTGGAAGTGGAAGGAGTTGAAGAGGGTTTGGGTCAAGGTTGGCATAAATAAGTAAGTGAAATTGTACTGGGAAAGTTGCCAGATTCACAGAGTCTTAAATTTAACACTGCAATAAATCAAAGAGATTTGGATTTTCGAATGCTATTCATCAGCAAATCATCATCACTTGGTAGAAGTTCTTTATTACAATGAAGCCTCTAGGACGGGACTCCTCCATCCGCCCGTTAATCATCTGCAACTGAACGTCTTGGTTGTTTATACGACACATTAATCCCCTAGCAGCTGTGATTCATACAGACACATATGTGTACCCATGGGATTCGAGTGTTCCATTGGACTTGGATACTGAATCAGTCTGCCAAATTGATGGGGCTTGTTTTTACGATTACAATACAGCGCACACATTCGGCAGGTGTATTTATTTGAATGGCTGGGAACTGAACTGTTTACTATTTTCCAAACAATTGCCGAAGAGCTTGATAAGCAAACAAAGTCGGTGCACTTCTGCACGTCCGGATGTCTTTAACCCTAATGGAATTTTTTTTTGACTCTAGAGGAAAGCTAAAGATACACCTTATCTGCGGCTGAACTAAAGTCGATAAGGAGATTGGTCTATGGAGACTGAATCTCCTGAAACTCACTTTCAATGTACATGAAGAGCAAAGCTCCGCCAGCGTTATATAGGGCCAGGATCATAAGGAGGAAGATGTGGGTGAACCACCGGCGCGACCAGTTGCTCAGTTTGTTATACATCCCGAAGGTGAACTTCTCGCCGAAGCTCATGCCCGACTTGGTGAGGTCGAGGAAGCCCTCGTAGCCCTTGGTCATGAAGTTCCCGGATCCGAAAGGATTGGCCATTGGTGGCCAGTAGGGTCCCTGGGTCCCATTGCCCGTGAAGTTCGTCTGAGCTGTATAAGGGGGCTGGGCACTGGGTGGCATTGATGCCTGGCTCATCGCCGATCCGCTGGTCAGGTTGTGGATATTGATCCTTGGCGGTCGGTTGGCCCTTCGAGGTCCTGGCGGTGGAGTACTGGGTATGGGCGTTACGCTTTGGCCTTGCGACATGGTCGAAGACTTCACCGGGATAACTTGGTAAAAGTTGGAATATTTTAGAAACTCTTTTGTTGGAACTTTTTTCTTCACTGGCTGAACCGTAAAACCTCAAAATATTGGGCACTTTATCGTCATTACTTGAGTTCCGCTCACATATACACGAGATTGTACTTATATATTTGTATTATTTTTAAGTTTATAAGTAGAACTGCCGTCGCGATTCCACGGCGCCGCGCATTTATTTCTCCGCGTGTTTTCCCGATGCTCTGGCTGTTTCCTCCCGTTTCCGACCGCCTCGTTCATGAATCCAATGCGAACTGAACAGAACTGAAGCAAAATATTTTGGCCAACATCGGTGCTGTTGTCGCTGTCGCTGGGAATGGTATAGTATTCGTATATGTGTTTGTATCAGCCACGAATCTCCGGCTGCCGACTATGACGACATCGCCGGTCATGAGCTCACGGGTCCACCAAGGAACCCCAACTGATCTCAGCGCACAAGCTGATTATTTTATAATTATGTGTTGTTGGCGTTCATTAGCAGCCGAGCTTCATAAATCGAGTTCTGTTCTGGTTAACTCGCAGTTCTCTTATCTCAAATGCTTTTTTATGTTGTTATTTAAAAATATGTTTTCTCATTAGCTTCTGGATGGCACTTATGAATAAGGCATTTTACCTCGCATAATTATCAGCATTAAGCATTTTCTCGCTTTCTGGCGCTTAATAATTTGCATAAAATTAAGTCAACGGACGGTGTTAGTCATTCATGTCCGGCACTCATTTATATTTTCATAGAGCTGTGTCTTACACACAAATGGTGAAGCACTTTCTAGGAAATACTTAAATAACAGGGAAGATCTTCTGATCAACTAAGATTAATTTTATTATACGAGTATGTATAGTATTCGGGGGATGCGAATGGTTTTATCTGTTTTTAAGTGCAATTATTTGGACGGATCTTTAAGACAATATTTAAATGTTTTCTCTTATATATTTATTTCATATATTTTGTTTGGACCAAGAAAATGAGTATATATTTGAGTATATTTTGTTTTCAATTTGCTTTCTCCAATTAATCATTCTATTGTTATTTTTAGGTAAATAATGATGATGATATCAAAGCAGTAAAATATTTGGTTTCTGCATTTTCAAAATTTGAAAATGGATTTTTAAGTTAAAATATAGGTTTAGAGATCTTAAGTTTAAATAAATTATTTTTAACATATTTTGTATTACTGGTAAGCCTAACTCGAACTCGCTGCTTTATTAAATAGCATTCAAAGCATAACTCTGTGCTAGAATAATATTAAATTTATTCGGTAGACTAGAAAGTAACTGATAACAAGTGGATATTTTTTATTGAGCTTAAGAAATTTTTTTTAAATATGTACTTATGTACATTTGTGTTCGTTTCCATTTAATGATGGGTTATGGGTTAATAGAAAGTAAAATGATGATATTCGGTGTTGGACTCTTAAAGAAGTTATCTTGTACAAAACGGAAACCGATTTAAACTATTTTTTAAACATACATACGAACATATTTTTTTCGCGCCAATCACCTAATGGTGTGGGCACTGACTATCGATAATTCCGCTAGTGTACGGAAACCAGTGTTCTAAAGCGCGCGAAAGTGTTCTAATTGCTGCGCTTACATATGTACATATAAACTATTAAATTGGCCATCAACATAGAACATGGAAGAAAACGAGACCAGGACGGAGGCCAGAGAACCCACGGACCTGGCCAATGGTAAGACAGCGGCACAGGGTGCCAGGACTGGCGGAAACTAACCGATAACTCCATCGGCAGGCGAGGATGACGCGACCAGCCAGCACAAATTTAGTCACCTGCAGAATGAGATGCGCAAAATGCAGAACGAGTTCAACACGCAGCGGGCCAAGATGCGGGAGCTCTACATGCAGAAGGAGGCGGAGGTCAGTCAGAGCCAGCTGGAGCGCCGCCAGCTGCAGGCGGAGCTGGACGAGCTGAAGACCAAGTGCGTGGTGGCGGACCTCAAGTCCCAGAACGAGTTGCAGATGAAGGACATCAAGGCGCAGGAGGAGATCTCCTCGCTGCAGCAGCTGGTGCAGGACACCATCGAGGAGTCCGCCCACTACAAAGGCGAGCTGGAGCATCTCAAGCTTGAGCTTGCCAAGTACCAGCAAACGCATACGCAGGCTCATCAACATCCACCTCAGCCGGAATCCTCGGGCGGCATAGCGCCGCAGGTCTTGAGTCAGGTCAAGAAGACGCTGGGCTCCGTGCGCAAACTGGGCACAGACTCGCTCAACAGCAGCTTTCAGCAGGAGGAGGACACCCGGGCATCGAGCAAAGGCAATGGCAAGCAATTCGTAAGTTTCCGACACTGATCTTGCACTGGTCTAATAAACTATCGTTTTACAGGCTTCCGAGGAGGTGGAGATGATGCACTCCATCGTTGAGCAGCTGCAGGAGGAGATGAAGGCCCTCAAGGTGAAGCTGCGCGAACAGGACGAGCAACTGCAGGCCAAGTCGGCGACCGAAGAATCCGCCCTGCACAAGTCCACGTCCATGGATGTGGCTGAGGGTCACTGTGAATCCTGCAGCTCGGCAGAGAAGAAGACGGATGAGCTCAATGCACACATAAACAAGCAACAGAAGCAGGTGGACTTGCTGCAAAAGCAGCTGGTGGAATCTCGGGAGACCCTGGCCAAGGAGGCGGCGCTGCGCAAGGATCTGGAGGACCAGTGGCAGGAGAAGCGAGAGGCCCACAAAAGCGAAGTACAAAGCCTGCGCGACCAGACGAAAACCAACGAGCAGCGTCTACTGGACATGCAGCAAAAGTTTCTCGAGACCAAGGACGAGGTCATAAAGCAGATCCAGCGCGTCACCGACGACCGGGAGCGGGTCAACAAGCAGTTGGAGACGTTGCAGGCCGACAACGACTTCCTGTCTGGGCGCTATTTGGCCACGTCCCAAGAGATTGACAACCAGTATATCAACCTGCCAAACACGGTCGTCGAGCTCCAGGAGCTGATGCTGCGGCAGCAAAGCGAGCTGATCCAGGCACGAGTCAGCAGCGAGTACGAGCGCCAAAAGTGCACCAGCACTGAGGATGAGATTCAGATCTTGCGGGCCCAGCTGGAGGAGGCCAACAACGATCGGCGGGCCTACAAGCGCAAGGTGCAACTAGATATTAAGTCACTGCAGTAAGTGCCCGTCTCTGTTGAGTGGAGAGTAAACTGTGTCTCATGTTCGAACTGCTTTTCCAGGGACCGGGTGACGGAGCACTTGGTCACGGTGCAGGCGTACGAGACGGCCAAAACCCAACTCGAGCGCAAAGAGACTGAGCTCAATAAGCAGCTGTCCGAGTGTCGCGTGGAGATCATTGAACTGCAAGAGGCCAATGTAAGTCAAGACTTATAGTTATCAAAGTATGCCTGCCACCAAATATAACATTTTACAGGAGAAGTACGCCAAGACAAACGCGGACTACAAGACGAAGATAAAAACACTACAGGAGGAACTGTCTACCATGGAGACGGTTCAGAAGGATTTCGTCAAACTATCTCAAACTCTTCAGGTGTGTGTGATATAAAAATATGGTTTATTCACTTAAATATTTACAATTTGTTCTGTTGTTATGCCGCAGATGTCGTTGGAGGAGCTGCGGCATGCCGATACGGAGGTGCGCTGGCAGGATGACGATGACGTGAACAACTGCCCCACGTGCAACGCCTACTTCACGGTCATGGTGCGCAAGATCCATTGCCGGCACTGCGGCCACATCTACTGCGATAAGTGTCTAACGAAAACGGTGCCATCGGGACCCCGGAAGCGAGTGACCCGAGTCTGTGATATCTGTCACACGCTGCTCACGCCGAACACCGCTCCCTACTTCAGTCAGGGACAGCCGCCGCAGCAGCAGCAAGGCCAGCAGCAGCAGCAGTCCAACTAGGCGGCCGGGCTCCAAGCCCAGGTTATTGTGTGTTATGTGTGAACTACGATTACGATTAGTTGGTATCTCCTTAAACTCTATTGCTCTTGTTCTGTGCTCCGGTATACATAAAACGATTACGATTCGAGGTCAAACCTTTCCAATGCCGCACTGCGTTGCGAGTCATTTCCACTTTCCATTTGCCAATGTCTAATTTCGTTTAAGCCGTACCTTCTTTGTGCTCTATATAACGTAAGCGATGAGTTGTCTATGTTAGCTTTTGTCGTAGGTAAGTTTTCATAATTGAATTGAACTCAAAGCAAATATACAAATAAAAAACAAATAATGTTTGTTGTTTGTCGCCGCACATCTTTACTTGAACCAACTTTGCCTGCAAGAGAGGGAGCATTTAAATATGATGATGTGTATTTAAGGAGAAGTCATGCAACATATATTTTGTGTTATTGTTTATTTAAAAATACTACGCAAATAGTTTGTAAATTATTGTTAACAATTGTATTTGTGTCTTCATTTGGTTGCGAGGAGCTAGGATTGGTATAGGTATTTGCTAGATATTAAAAGTAATAACAATGTCGGGCATGCCCATATAAATTCAGTATGTACAACTCTCACTTCAACTACCAAATAATGATAATCTAATACTGCAATCTCCGCATTCAACGAAAAACGTAAACAACAACAGACACTACGCACACACACGGGGAATCACATTAGTTGGGAAGCTATTACGGGTTGTTTGGCACAGAGTGTCTGCGGAAGAGATAGAAAAATTAAACGCCAATTAGCCTGTCTCCGGAGATAGATTCCGATCTGATTTCGCTTACCTCACCATAGAAAACGGCCTGCTATCAGAGCTACTATGGTCACAGCTGCCACGCCCACAACGCTCATCACCCGGGTAGCTAGATGGGGAGAAATGAATACTCAGATCAGTACATTGAAAAATTAATGGGGAAAATGTAAAGCAAAGGAAACTGATAGATTTGATTGGATCTTATACAATTTTCCCGGGTTAGTAGGGTCAGTTTCCTTGAAGCTCGCATTTAAGCATGCTAGATAAGCCAGGGTTAAATATATATTTAGATTTTGAAAGCCGGTAAGCCAGGTTTGAATAAGTAGTTAGGATTTTGTAGCCTGTATATAGTATTCAAGGGGGAGTAAATATTTGGAGGACAAATACCATGGATCAGTCTGTTATGGGCAGTGTGTTCTGGACCTCGTGCTGGGTGGTGGTTACACTAAACATGGCCTTGACATTCACAAACAAAAGTCTACCAAATACAATGAGCCAATTGGACACTTACTCGTGAATCCTCAACTTGATAGCGATGCTCGGCCTGCTTTGAGACATTTAATGTTCTTTTCGATTTTTGCTTGAATTTTGGACAAGTCACACGAATATGTGCATACGTGGACTGGACGTGGAATACATGGACAAGATGGACAGTACAGAGATCCGGATTCCTGGCGGTGCTGTGACTGTGGTTGTAGTGCTGTGGTTCGTAGTGCTTGGCTCGGGATTTCGATGGTTCGCGTTACAGATATAGGTTATAGACAGCGGCTTGTATAGGTATAGATATTGCGTAGAGAGAGAGAGCATTTTCTTAGCCTAGCGATGAGCAGTTGATGAGCGCTTCTGGATGGATGCTTATGTAATGTACAAATATCTAAATACAATTTTTCGAGAAAAAGCTTTGGCTTTGAGCCTGTGATGATTCTGACAATGATGTCTGATGGATTGCGTTCTGGCCTGGCTGCAGATTCATTCTACTGCTGCTCTTCACCTGCTGCGCCGCCTCCGCCGGCTGCACCGGTTGAAATGTCGCGTCCGTGCTTGCTGAGCCACTCGATGATCACCCCGTTGGACCATCCGAATCCCGTCTGCACCTCGTACTCGCCTCCGCCGCCTCCCACACCAAACTGATCGGCGTTGTACTGAAATGAAAAAATAGCTAATTATATTATGTGTTTCTTATAAAAAATATCTGGGACTCTCCGCAGTATCAAAAATAAAAACCAAATCCTAGTAAATTAAGCAGTTACCTATATAATATACCAAGAACAATCTGAACTCACCTTCTCGTACATATGCCTATCCTTGCTAAAAGCCTTAAAGTTGGATTTAACCCACTTTGTCGCCCACTTCATCGACATATTCTTGGCCTCGGGAGTGTTTAGGTTATTCAGACCCTCGACCAGGATGTACTGCATCGGAGCCCACACATTGGGCGCATCCCACTGCTCATTGGTGTAGCTCAACGTGTTGGGAACTCCGCCAGGGAATGTGTCCAGCTTGTTCTTCTCAATGTAGGCCATAACGGAAGCCGAGATCTTTTCGGACTCGGAAATGTTGTAGGCCTTAACCCACAGCGGTGAGAGATTGGTGGGCACGAAGTAATCTCGCGGCTTCTCGTTCTTCATGTCGTAGTCCAACCAGACACCGGCCTCCTCGTTCCACAGCACTTCTTGGATGCCCTGTAATGCGGGGAGTATTGAAACATTTGAACAAGATTCATATTATGGTTAGTCACCATGATGACACATATTTCAATATTTGAAGATTGCAAGTCCCTATATATATGGATGACGTATATAACTTTCATGTATCCCATTTTAAATTGCATAACTAATTTTACTTAAAAATGTGCATTTAAAATTTACAAGATGCTAAGTTTGTCATTATATATCTGCTGACTTTCGAGAGCGAATCATAGGCGCTCCCTAACCTATAATGTAAATAATGAATAACCCATACTTAATCATCGTTAACAGCATCAATCCATGTGAATAATTACATACAGAGCCTCTGAACTATAAATATGGAACGTATAGAATATATGTATATCTAGATTTTAACAGATGTCTCCCTAAAAATTCAATAGCTTGGTTGTTTTAATAGAAAGTTCTGGGTAACTTATTTTGACGAAGGACAAACTAGAGGTTTTCTTTAAAAAGTGATTCTTACCTGAAGGATCTTCTCGGCCTTAGTCTCGTACTCGGTCACCTTCTTGATGTTACCAGCTTTCGAGTGGAACTCGGCTATCAACTTGGCGTTCCAGTAGAGAAGGGCATTCAGGTCGACGGGTACAATGGAACTGGTGCATAGATTGGTGAGATTTCCATCATTTGTGCCATCTTTCGAGATGAACCAGCGTGAGCTAAAGTCCATGCCCGACTCGGCCGCCGCCTTGAGCTCACTCCAATGGAGCTCCTTCTCCTCCTCAGTGGCGAACTCCTCGCCCGTCTCCACATCCTCTCTGTAGGACTCTGGACGCGGACCCGCAGACGAGTCGCGGTAGACGCACAGGGTGTGATTCTTCACGGTGACACTGTGATTGTTCGTAAAGAACTCGAACTCGTGCTCCAATGTATCCAGGGCATCAATGGCGAACTTGTCATCGTTGGTGAAGTCCACGTATGACTTGACCATTCCGGTAAGAAGTGGTGGCTGAGAGCGACCATGGTAGTAAACTCGTCCGCCGTTAGGGATAAAGCCGAACCGATTAACAATGGACAGGAAGTTCTGAATCATGCCGCGGGCGGTGGTATGCATCTGGCTGTAGAGGAGTCCCCTGATGATCCAGTAGGAGTCCCAGTAGTAAAACTCGATAAAGCGACCGCCGGGAATGATCACAGGATTGGGCACTGGGATGATCGAGTAGTATTCGGGATTCTTCGATACTTCGTCCTTCATTTTGCGCCCCAAAATCTTCCAAATGTTATTCAGCTCTACGCCCCACTGCTTTAGGTCGGGGTCAGAAATTAGATCGAGGAAGCTGGGGTTCTCCTTCCAATCCGTGGGCGTCCACGCTTCCAGTTCGGTGCCTTTGGGGCTAAAGTATTCCTGCAAAACGGTGGAGGTTCATCAATTCCTGCTAGTGGATCCCAATCCAATCCTATACTTACGTCAACAAACTTCTTAAGATCTTCACTAGTGGGTGTCTGGTTTTTGGCCTGCATCAAAGCTTCAAAATCCGCTAGGGTCTTATCGGGCGAGTTATTCAGTTTCATGTCTACAAATGTCTTGGAATCAGCAAACAGTTTTGGGTTGGCCGTTTGGATAGTGTGCAATAGGGGTCCCGTGCAGTAGATTTCACTGAAAAACAAGAAATAAACCAATTTTATAATTGTATGCTTTATAATAAAATCACTTTGTAATTTACAAATGTAATCTAGTTCTCATTACCACTTTCTTTTTTCTTTTATTTATAACAAAGAGGAAAATGCCCTTTCTAAAATTAGTAGCTCCAAGGGAGGATCTCTGTTTTGAATTTCGTTAATAATTTTTTTTTTTGTCCGGCCATCGCCGAAAATTCCCGGATGAGGCTTACGTAAGCCAGAGCATATAATCTTTTGTTCCTATATAGTATAGTATACACTCTGACGGCACTAATTAGTGCAAATAATTCACGGGTTAAATGGATATAAAACCGCTCCAGCCCGAGTATCCAGGTGGTGCTGGTTAGGTGAACACCTGTCTAAAGCATCGAGGTATCGTATCTGTTGATCAGTTGATCAGATATGGCTAAAGCAAATGCACGAATAACCAACACGTCACGTTTATGGCTCTGGGAAAGGAAAGCACTCAAGCTGAAAACTTGCTAATATTCAGCTCTAGAACCACAGCGATCGGAGATCAGAGTCCGGAAGTCATTGGAAAACTTACCAACTTGGAAATTTGTCATCATCATCCTCGTAATTGGCAATGGCATTATCATTGTCGGTGCTGAGATCAAAACCAAAGGACTTTGCCTGGGAGATAGCTGCCAGGCAACTCCAGCTCACAAGGAGCAGACCGACGATATATAACTTGGACATCCTTTTCACTTATACGCGGCTAATAAAGTAACTTTGTTCAATCTGCTTGGGAAAACAATACAAAATGTTGCGTTGCTGAGGTAATTCTTTTCGCGTACAGGATATGCTCGCGATCCCTGAATGTGAATTCGATCTGAGCACAAGCACAACCAGCGCCAGTCAGCGCAAGAATACTTCTAATTGTTCCGCTCGATTCCGTTTTTATAAAACTAAATTAATCTACGAATGCGACGGAGAGTGCGACGACGAGCGATCGGCAAGCGAACGATCGTCGGGCGGGGCAAGGTGATATCTGGAGCCAAGTAAGTCATCGAATCCGATGGGGCGAAGTGGGGTTGTTTGGTCGGTTGGGCTGTTGGGCTGTTCGATCGACGGTCGCGCTTTGGGGGCGCGTTCCGTCTATTTTTAAAACCGTCAAAGTGGCCACATACGTATTTGTCGGGTTCACCTGCTCACAGGTCTCGTGAACATATAGTTATTCATCTCTCAATAGATCAGTCGATTCGTATCTCAGTTCTAACTGCTTGGGTCAATTACATAGAGTTTCCCCCAATGGCAAAGGGCATTCGACTGGGTTTTTGGCACACCCATACAATTTGCATATGGTTAACTGTCGTATGAATATTCATGCCGCTGAGCCTTGATATAATTATATCCATAACTATATCACTTATTATAAGCTGTTTTAACAGACACCCGCATTGTGAGATGGATTATTGCTTGGAAATTCATTTTAATTGCAAAATTTGCCTTGTTTTGGCCGAGAAGGCACCACTGTAATGCCAAGGTATTACTGATAACAAGCTTTTTTGGGGATTTTAGGCCTTGTTTAAATGCTAATGGGCAATGTTCCACTTAGGATAAGAAAAGTGTGCTAAATTTTCTAGGAATTTAAGCAACCAATTATCCAGAAATTTATGGCCTGATATCACAGTGATTTGCATACTAACACGGAATTTCCGACTTGAGGTCACGGATGATAAGAAGTGTGCTAAATTTTCCATGAATTTAAGTAATTAAATATACCAAGATTTAATGGGTACCACAGTGATTTCCTTTTAAACACGGAATTTCCGATTTGAGGTCATCAAAGAAAAGTGACTACGATTTATTTATATCCATCAAGTTCCACTTTATCATACAAGTCTATAATTAGGCGGATTATGTGTTTGTGACACGTGTCTGACCCCAAATAATGGACCGAAATTGCGCCGTTTCGCACAATGTTTGCTCTACGTAGTGTGGACCCTAACGAGTCTTAATTGAACTGATTTGCTGAATAAGGATTGCTTTCGAGAGATTAACAAATGGATATATATGTAATCAAGATGCAAATTTAAGGCGCAGAAAGAAGGTTTCATGCTAGGTTTGGGATCTAAGTTTTTATTTTGATTCCTCCATTGAAACCGGAAATAAACAAATCGTTTAAGCGACATATTGCACAACATATGCATATGCATCTTATAAAACATTAAGTGTATGATGAATTACTTTTATCGGGTATCATCACAGTCCGATGATATAACACCAGTTAAAGCATCTATGGCTCGGAAAACAAAGGGAATCCAAATAAACGGAACAATTGTGCAATTTAAATTGAGCCTTACGGGAATGAGAACCTGAAAGAGAACGATACCCCGAGAACCCCATTGTTATGTCTTTCTGTGACGACAGCAGCTAGCAGGTGCGACTAGATAGATCATTGATTTGGCACGTCACAAGCTGTTAACATTTATGATTCCATTAGCGAAGCTATTCAGCATTTAAATGTTAAGACTCTAAGTTCTATTGCAGTTAGATCATAGATTGTCTAGCGCACTGCAGCACTACAAGACAAACTTTACTTAACTTTAACTCTTTCCGCTTTGCTCAAATTCAACGTACTAAATAAATATTGAATTTACAGATCGTTTTTTGACAGTACTTCATATAACCGTGGATGACAAATAGTGGGTAAACAGCTGACCTACGTGCCGAGCATTTCCAAATATGTAGTTAACAATTGAATTCAAAACATTATTGTTTCTTGCTTGCTTTAACTGACGGGAACTTCCGATTCCGCATAACACGAAATCCGACAATTCCTGCTTAAATTCCATATAACTCATAAAATTGCAACAAGAGATCGTATCAGATCATTATGGAATAACTATTGTTTAATACGCGTTTTAAGGCTCGTGAACAAAATAATTAAGCCTATTGAATGGACGTTTACACTCTCACCATTCATCTGGGTTATTATGCTTGCCAGTTTATATAGATCTTTATTATAAATCGTCATTGTCGTCACCGGTGGGAGCGATAAGTGCCTCAGGTGACGTCTTTGTGCGAATACAATGCCCAAACACTCTCGATTCCGATTTTTGAACTCCACTCGAAAGCAGAACTTTGCCAAAAACATTCAAGGACAATATTAATCATTATGTGGGGCATTCAACGCGTTCGTATAATTGCCGTTTAAGTTAATCGCTCAACTAGCTATAATAAAGCACGGTCCGTTTGATGGCTGAGCCAAAAATTTCAAACAAATACCTGATACGTACAGTTTGACATGTTTAGATCCGAGAGGAAAACGAAGAAACACACACAAAAACTGGAAATGTCATTAAGAAGCCTGCAACAGGCTGAATTAACTTGTTTTAGATTTTGTGCGTAGTGCTTTGATTAACGGATCAAATACCGATACAGAGACCTTCAAAAGGTTATTGAATCGTAAAAAGGTTTGCACTTGGCGGCAAAAAAGCAATGTATTAAATTATTCTCTCGAGACACAAGTATTTAACTTTTCAATTGAGAAGAAGGATTTACAATCAGGGACATTAGATCTGATTCTTAATTAAATAAGAACTTTTTGAACCAGTAACATAATATTCCACTTGAACTGTAATCTGTCATTTTGAGTGGACAATAAAGGTTTATCGATTACCTTAAAGATCCAAGGCGTTGAACTTAATCTTACAGATTGTTCATTATCAAAGGAATTGTTTATTACATTAATGTTCAAAATAGATTTTGAAATAATCCACTCATGAGAGGACTGACGGTATTTTCTCTTGAGATACTGCGACATTGCAGGTTCATTATCACCTGTAAGCTCTTCAACTGAAAGAACCCTTCTCACACACTATATATACATATGTACGTGTGCAACCAAGTTCAGGGATACTGACAAATAACTGATTACTTTTCTAAAGTGATAATCTTCAAGTACACCAAGGAAAGTTACAGAACAAGTGATATTGATATTCGATTGGATTGAACAGGTTTAGCAGCAGCAAGTACTTCTTCAAGTCTGTTCGGATCCGCTTTTTTTAATATATATTTTTTGTTAATAACACTTGTGATGCCATTCGTATTAAAATCCAAAACGTAAATTTGGCAGTAGAAAAACGAGACTCGAAAAAATACTACTAGTCAAGCTTTTATTTTTTATTCAGTGGAAGATGTCTGTCAGCCAGTCCATTTAAATGTTAAGTACCCGGGGACCACAGATCACTGACACCGCAAGTCGGTGAGTAAAAAAAGCGCGACTCGACTTTTGCAACACGATTAAGCTCAGGGAAAATATCAGCAGCTATCAGAAATCATCAGGGAAAATGTCAGCAACCACAACAATTTGTATTGAAAATTATAATTTAATTGCTTTTGTATATTTAGCTAGCGGATTCTGTTTTTGCATCGACATGGGAGTTCCATGCCAATTTAAATTCACTAAATTACAATTGTTTTTATTGTTTTTTTGAATTTTTAAATTGAGGTCCAGTTTGTTTTCGCATTTCACACACTTTTATTATTGGCAATTCGCTGAGCTGAGTACGAGTTTTTATAACTCGGCCACTATCTCTATTGTGCACCTGATTACTATATGAATGCGCGGATTATATATAAGTACTCTCGGTTCTAATCAAAAACGCTGCTCCACAGCACCTCGCCGATGTTGAGCGTTTGAAGGCAACGATCCGACTGCCCCAAGCCCAGTGTCGGAGATTTAAATTTAAATAAGATTTTCACAAAGATCCGACCAGAACAGAGTTACCAAGTGTTGCCTCGGAAGGAAGAATCAATCTCAGTTGATAATTGGGTCGAATTGTTTGCCTCTTTAGTTGCAAATGTTAATAAATAATATTTATTGATGCGTAAATATTTATTGATTGACAGCCAGCAAAAAAGGGTTATGCAATTGGTTAAGCACTTGTTTGCATTATTGGTATTATTATGGAATTTTTTTATTGTTGGGCAAGGCAAGGAAATTGTAAATACTTAACGCCGATTTCCTTGAGCTCTCTTCTAAAAGCTTAAAAAAATAGGTCGATAAGATAGAATCACTCTAAAATGAATTGACGTGGTTTTTTAGGCCCTGCTATTTATCACTAACGTATGATTGCTGGCAGTAAGGAATATAAATCATTTTGATTTGGGAGAAAGATTATTCATTAACAAGATAGTCAGAAAATTGGCTTTTTAAAGTAGAAGTAATCAAAAATGTGCTATCTTATTGAAAACTAATTATTAGAATTGACATTTGATTTGCAAGGTACGAATTGAACTATTAACAAATAAATATAAACGATATTTTTTCCAAACAATTTTATAATTTTATATGGACGCATTTAAATAAGGTTTGTTAGTGGGCTTTATGAATTTCAACATATTAGTTTTTTTATGACTCCAAAGGATATGAATAACTCAATTTACGCAAGAAGCGGGTTTTATTGAGGAACTGACTATTGTAACTATCTGTTAATTTGTATAATGCTCATTATACTCAATACCAATGCAATACTAAAAATGACTATATTGTGACTAATTAAATAATGAAAAAAAATAGTTAATTATAAAGTAAGACATTACTAATCGGAAGAGTAAATTGATTCCCCATTAATAATATTATATTAATAATTTTGAAAAGCAAAAAATATTCCTACTTTGAAAACCCTTCAAAAATTCCATTGAGTAAGAAAACAATTTTTTCATTCACATTTTTGCATTAAAAAAGGGTGACTGATATCGTGCAGTTTGCGGTTCACAAGATCAGGCGACTCATTTATATGTAAACTTGATCTATATGCAGAGAACGTGCTCTGGCAGTCCAGGCTCTTTAATCAGTTTCAGACAAACTTGCCTCACCTGAGCCTGCGACGATTGGTGCATCTCCTAATCGCATTCTCATTTAATTTTTTCGACGAACATTGGTGACCCTGGAAGTTGGAAAATCGGGGCAGACACTTGATGATTTGCATGTCAAGATGTGAATATAGTCAGTTCTGAATATAAACTGTACTCTGGGGGATCTTTCTACAAGTGATGCCTTGTCTGACTGTCTGTTATTGTCGGAGCTGATAAGAAAAGTGGCTGATAATGGATTAATTAGAAATTTAGCTGGACCAACGTGTTCTTCGCAGAACTCTCTGAGAGATCTGTAAGCGTGACTGTGACAGCTGGTTGCAATTAGATCTTAACGGGTTAACCTGTTCCATATTACGTATACGCCATGGACACACCACCAAGCTGCGACCAATCGCAAGTTAGCGATAAACGGAAAACTTTATTTCCATAATGATCTGAACAGAGTTCGTGACAGACAATAACTAGAAAGATATATTAAGTAATTCCCAGGTACATTAGTTTCGCATTCTGTCGGTATGTGAAAGCAATCTGTTAATATTAATGGCTATCTAGTAAAGTTCTTATAAGTGTACTTTGAATAATTTAAAACGCTGCGGTTTTTGTGGAACAGAAATAGACAGAATTTCTGGAACTGCTTATTATTTATGGCTCTATCTGGTCTAGGCAGGTCGTTTCCAGATCGAAATCACACTGACCTGATCTAATTGTAAATGTATATCGTGATTTATTTTTCCCCATTTTGTTGGAATTTATTTGACAAAACAACAAACAACGTACCTCCCTAATAACAGTAAATAACGTGGAAAAAGCGGATTTGGGTAAATTTGAAAATAAAAATATATTTCTTTCTGTTGTGAAACGATTCAATATCCTCACCCAGTGGGGTTCACGTGAAAAATATTAAAATGCATTCGCGTTGCCAGTTTTCCCTCAATTTTTGGTTAATATACATAAATAATAACAGTGCCTGATATGGAATTTATATAAACGAAGCAATAATAAGTGATTCAAAATGTATAATTAAGACTTTGATCATCTTATATGTATCAACAATACCCTCAGTTGTTAAAACATAGAACATGAACAAAGTTTTAATTCTACATTTTGAACCACATATTCGATCGTTACACAAAAAGTTCTTAAAACGCTCACCTAAAAGTATGCAATGCCTTTGGGCTCTCCCGAAAGTATGCCACGATTGCAGAACAATTAGCTGACAGATAAAAACTACAATCAAAAGGAGGGGCTCGTTATACTGACTGATAAGCGAACACGGGGAACTGATAACACATTTTAATGTTCTGAACTCTTGTAGCGGTAAGTTTGTCCTTGGGTTTGGGTTTGCCCTGCACACCAGTCACCATTTAGTTGCGTTTTTTTAAGTGTAACCCGTTGGCACCTGTTGCTGTTCTCGCCCACTAGCATTCCAAAGGTTCCCCTGAACACATTCGTATGTGACTTGAGTCCACACACGTGCTTAACTACTGGCCCTACTTATAGAGGTATTTAGCTTGTAATTACACTGCATTACAATGCCTATAGATATTGCGCTTTTGACACGAAACATCATAGACTTACCATTTCGCTGAAAGTTTTTCTGCATAGCTCTTAATGCTCTGAATAGTTAGGGTTTCGGTAACTTAATATTTACGCTTTTTGCCAACAGTGACACTTGTGAACACAAAGCGAAAGCAAAACAAAGGCAAAAATTAACGAAAGCTCTAATTAGAAGACGGAGTTTGTATACCCTTATAATATTTATTAAAGTGTTAATTAGTTATATTTCCTAACGATATGAAACATACTCTTCGTTTACAAAGGGGTTACATTGAAAAAATCTTTTAAAGTAATTTGCTAAAAATTAAAATAAAGCTGTTAAAGCCAATTAGAGCCTTAAAATGGTATATCAATTTTATTTGAATAATGGCCCGGCAACCATAAAAATACGAATAGGCCCTTTCTGAATATTCTAAGCCTTGAACTAGATAAGTTCTATATAGTAATTCAAATAATGTTTATTTTGTAGGACTGCGACGAACATTCTTTCGATTTTATCTTAAAACAGGAATGATAACCCATTAAAAATAGTCATTAGAAAATCCCACCTCCATACTATTTAGAAATCTCAAATAATATGAAAGAGCTAATTCCTAGTTGATGCAAAAAGATTGCAATAACGGTAGGGATACCTCAAGAGTGTCAGTTCTTTTTTACGTAACTCATAAGATGTAATATTTCGCGCTTTAATAGTAATGGTCTTTCCAAACAAAATAGAATTTAACACACTCGCCTGTGAAAAAATATTGCACATGACATAATTATACTAGATATGGTGGAAAAACACTCGCTAATACTTATTGCAGAAACACTGTGATGATAAAACAAAACGATATTTTGGCTCGCCGGCAGATTTGCGAACGTAAGCGTGCGTGAGAAGCGATAAAAGAAAACAAAACCGAATAAAAACAGTGGCATTGGCACGAAATCGCAGAATAGCGGTGTCTAAAATAAAACTATTTACTATACGCGGCTATATATAAGGTTTTGGCACTTTAGCGAGACATTTGCCAGATATCTGGCGGGCAGGAAAGTGAAAGCAGGTATCTAGACAACAGATGTCTTCGCTTGGCAAGTGCAGTGCACAATCTGCAGACTTATGCAATACATGTATATGCAATTTCCCCTGCTTTCCAATCGATCAAAACTATTTAAACTAACTCACCCGTTTCCGTTCATTTTGTGGTTGTTCGAGGGATTTACTGGATTGGCCATGTTGCGACAAAGAAAGTTGCTTCCAGATGTCGCTTTATAATCAGAGATTCTCGCAAATTTGCGTGCGGATAGCAGAGATTTCAATTTAACTGAAATGATTTTGTTTATGTTTGCCACTTGTTTATCACTTCAGTGTGCGTTGTTTGCATTTATCACTCGGATCGATCACTTCCGTTCTCTTCTCCACCGTCGGTCGGTTCTTTCGCCTTCGAGCAGCGCCACGAGACTAATCACGGCCGTGCAACTTACGGTTATTAAATAGTTTTCGCTCGGCGAATTTCGCGCTTTTCCGCTCTGACGTTCTCACATCCAAAACTTGGATAACAACCACACAAAGAGCGACCGGATTGTAGTACACATTTATCGGCGAGATGTACACTGCTAGGACTAGGGTGCGAAAATATTACGACACATCTAATATTTCAATCAAAAGTCAAAACATTTTGTCCGCGAATTTTGACTAAACAATCAATACATTAATTTAATCTGACATATTCATTGGATATATAAAATATTTATAATATAGGGGTCCGAAATCTACTAAAAAGATTTTATTTTGAATACTGCTTAACTGAAACAATAAAATTTACTGTGTATATCATACGAGATATTCCCTTTTCAATGATTTCCATTTTACAAGCATTGAGTCATAAGAATTTTAAAAACAAGCCAAGCATATTTTGATAATATTTTCCAAAGACTGTTGATTCATTTTAATTCCAAAAATTTTCTGTGTAAGTAATACGATATATTTTCTTTTAATAGATTTATATTTTACAAATATTGAATCATACGAATGTTGAAAACAAATGAAACATAATATGATACCATTTCCGAGAAATAGATACAAGACTTCCTTAAAATGTCGGATGATTTATCGTTTTCAATGCTTACTAATAAGTTTAAAATCCATCTGACCAAAAGGACGATCTTTTTCTTGGTGCTTCTTAATTGTTCAAAAGTAGTTAGCCAGAAAGTAGGCTACATAATATTGAAAATCTTATGATCTGTGTTATAATATTCAGTCAGGAATATAGTTATATCTTCGTCATATGCTTATTTTTGTCAGTGTAAAATGACAGCTGTTGGCGAACGTGCTTGAGAGAGCGAACCCCATATTTGTTGCTGGTTTCTCTTGCTGAGATAAAAGTCTACTTCACACACACAATGGCATTTACATTTGGGAGAGGGATTTTTACCAGATCGTTTTTAGTGTGTGAGAGTTTGGGACGTGCGTCAACCGGTACATTTTCTCTATCCTTCGGCTCTCTCTCGCTCTCTGTGCACGCACACTTCCTCATTTTGCGAACTTTGTCCACGCTTTCTCCCCCCTCTCACCTGTCTCTTTCGCAACCCCCCTTCTCACCCTAATGCAATTTACAATTGCACTTTAAAAGTGACGTGTTGACAGTAAAAACGGCGACAGAGAAAAACAAAATGTTTAGGAACCTAACATAGATTCGTTTAATGGATATGTTTGTCGCATTTTTGAATCGTTTCCAAGGTGCCCTTGCCAATTTATCTGAAATGTAACTTTCTGCCAGACAAACCGGTTCCGAAAATTATGCCAGTCTAGAGTCTCTACCCAAAGAGACTGCCAAGTTTCGCCTAAACAACAGCACGTTTTCATCTCGAAATACCAACGACCTTCGTCTGTGACCTTTGGGCAACCACGCGAACATACACTCATACATACATACGCCTGCATACAAAAAGCACAAGATAAACAAAAGATAAGCATTACTTATCGGAACAACAAGCAGACAACTCCAATATTGAACAGGAGTTGCATTATTCACAAGTTAAAATTAAATATCAAAGGGTTCCGAAGTCAAATCGATGGGAATTAGCGGCCAATCACGATCGTATTTTTTCCTTCAGACCGATTTTTAGATTGAGAGAGTTAAGTCAAACGGGTTTTTTGACATTTCTCAGATAAGCAAACTTATAACTAACACAAGAGCACGAGTAAAGTTTATAGGTATGGGGGCTCGTCAAGCACACACACATCCATTTCCGTTTATTTTTATGTTTTCAGCTGTTTTGGTTTTAGGCCGGTCGGACGATTTCATAAGAATTACTCATCTTTCACGTGGCTCCACAGGGCGTATGCGCGATAAGTTTATCTGACGTTATCGTTGGTCGCGTTTTTTCACTTTTCCTTTCGTTGACTACGAGATCTCATCTGTATCTATAGTTAACCCTATATTATAAAAAAAACAAAACTATTTTAAAAAACTGGATAAAGAAACATATAATTTTATGACACTTATAATATAGCACTACCATCGTATGTATTATATTAAAACCTCAGTCCTTTCCATCTGGGGTTAATGCCAAGTTGATTGCCCTAGGCCACTTAAAGCTCAATTGGCCGTTGACACTTTTGAGAAAATTTAGTGGTTGGAGGCTGGTACTGAGACCCAATTGGATCCAATTGAGTGAACTCATCCAGATTTACACTTGTGAAAATGTCGCAAAAGTCGGCAGCGGAAATGTTAATTAAATCGAATTAATTTATTCCACTTTGCCCTCTGCCTAACGAATGAAAATATCTCTTAATTGAATGGCAAGCTTGCTGATGGTTCAGCATTCCAGAGGTCATAATGTTACGCAAACTGAACAATAAAACTAAATGGGAAAGTGTAAACAGAGTTAACTTGTTCTGAAAGCTTATCTGCGCAGTATTCGTTTCGGGGGCTCGTCAACGGGAAAAGTGCATTCTGTTTGGAAGTTATCTGGAAGATTAGATATAGATGATGCATTATTTTACGGTTGCTCATTCCGTTTTTATGAGTCGCAAGTAATCAGGTTCTCATGGGTATATACCAAATTTCATTCAACTTTACGTAACTTATCGCCTATTGCGGTTTTCTCTATATGATAAGGAAATTATTATCAAACTTATTTTATTTTTAACATTCCCATGTGTATTTTTATTTAATATGAATATGAATATGATTTATGATATGAAATAAAATATAGAATTTCAGAGTGTTTTAAGCTTAATGTTGATAACTGAATCCATTGCTCTAATATGTCTAGTGTCATTCTTAATAACTGTAAGTCGTATGTAAGTTGTAAACGGCATGAGCTATTTATATAATAAGCTTCACTAATGGATACCTTAATACGTTAAACTCTAATTGACTTCAAGTGAATAATGTTCGTTGTACAGAAAACTTTAAGTATCAAAGTTAAGTTCCTCTGTATTTCCTTTCTTGGAACCTTATCTTCTATTTTTTAGAGGTAATACCCCAAAAAACCAATTCAAATCTTAAGCTCTTTTGCTGAAATGATATATTAATAAAAGGAAGCCTTCTATAAGCAGTGAATTGTTTGTTTACTCGTCTGCCGCTGTGCAAAGTAAGTATGTCTGGCTGTGTGTTCAGGTGTCTCCGATATAAATACCCCCAGTTGCACGGCGTGAGCAATTGATCTACTCTTATCACAAGACAATTTGGCACGGCTTCTAGTTTCTGTGAATGCAAATAACAATTTGTTTATTTCACACAATTTCCCTTCGTCGGGAAGTTCTGCGCATGCACGTTTTACAATTAAATAAAAAAAAGTGCGACCAACCGGCGAGACGAAAGAAAACCGACTGACATTGAGAACCCAAGTATCCAAGAACAAAGCAGTTGTGACGTAAGGAAAGATAATCCCTCGTTACAGGAATGGATAAAAGACAGTAAAGCTGAAAAATATTGATCCACAGCATTTAAAACTTATTTCTGTGGCGCCCTAAAAGTATGCCACAATATGATATTACAACAAAATTGTAAGCCTTGCGCCATAAATAAATAATGATCGAATGGAAAACCTATTTATTGTGGCCGAAATCATTATATCAGCATCAACCATTCTAGACCTTTGCGGTGAAGTCATTGGCAGTGGCTTTTGATGCCCTGGTTTGGTTTACCATGTGACAACACAAAATAAAACCGGCACATGACGCCAAAATAAGTGACGACAACAACGCCAAAGCATAATAAAAAGAGAAAACATTGAATGTAAAAAAAATTTACATAGAATAGAAGGTACCCTAGCTTAGACTAAAGTTTTTATATTTTTATTTTATCTTATTTTAAATGTTACACCATGGGTTTGATCTATTAATTGCTGTCTTAAAAGAACCTATCTCTCAGCTCCTTGTAAATATGTTGTGTGTTGTGAATGTATGCTTTAAAATATAACTTTTAAACAAATTCAAAACATTTTTTGTTAATCCGAAAATACGAAGAAAATTCAAATCTAACCTACCCAATAGTTTTGATTATTCCCAAATATTTTCTGCTAAAAGGGTTCCTAATATATATTAAGAATGCTAATTAAAACAAAGCCTACAAAAAGTATTTAATATTCTCCTAGCTTATGTATTAATTGTTTTATTTAGCATAAGTATGTAAATCTGTTAGTGGCTAGCCGATATGAAAAATTGTCATGCCCTTACTCAGAGCATTGAAAAGCTTCCGTTTGGTCTTGATGACATCAGCAGCAGCTTTTGAGAACCTGAGTCAGAGGCGTCCCCTAAACAAAACTAGGTGGAAAAACTACTGTAGTTTTAACAAAGCTAACATACCCTTTCGATAAAGACTGGAATTTTATTAAATGACTTGAAACTCTAAAGAAAAAACTTTTACCATTATTATAACGTGAGAACATTTATTTTGCTCTTATTTATGTATACCAAAAAGATTAGAAGAATTTTACCAGAATACTAGTTAAAATGAAAGAAATAATATATATTTTCTTATCTTAAAATTATAAAACAATTTGAGTATTATTCTTTTTTAGATAAAACGTGACCATGAACAGTACAACATTATGTTATATTGTAAGTTCCCAATTCAAACTCGTACCAAGCAGCTAAGAAGTATTTATAGATTAGCCAGAATACTAATTAGAATGAAAAAAGAATATATATTTTCTTATCTAAATCAATGATGTTAAGTTTTTTAATATTTAAATAATATTATATAATATATAATAAAACTATTTTTTTTAGATAAAACGAGACCATGAACAGTATGGTAATATGTATGTTCCCAATTCAAGTGGTACAGTCGACTACTTTCTAGACTGCCAACGATCCCCAACTTATCAAGAGAGAGCTTGTCGAGCTTTTCTCATTTTCGCACTGCCTCTGTTTTTTGAGCAGTGCTTACCTCGCCGGTATTTGGGTTCCGTTGCTTCAGTTTGAATCAGAATCTCAGTAAGCGAACATCGTCAAGTAAAAGCAGCCATCATGCCAATCGGTGAGTTCCCAAGTGGGTGGAGTGGCTAGAGCAGTTGGATAATGGAATAAATAATTGGGTGAATTTAAACATAGGGAGACGCGGATGAGCGAAACTTTTGGCCCACGACCAAATTTAAATCGTGTCAACACATTTCTAGAATCGAAACATCCAAAGTAAATAAAATATATAATTTCTTTATCTATGTTGGGTTTTTTACCAGTGGAAAATATGTGCAGAGCTTGAGTTTGGAACAACTTTCACCTTGTGATCGTCTATAGTAGAGTCAATTAACGGGAATACGTGATACTCGACTGCCTTTTTAGTGTTATTTGTGACCCATTAAATTGATTCTTGATGGGGTTACACAGCAATGTGCCCAAAAATACGAACCATCTGCGATGAGTCACTGGTTTACGCCTTGAACTCTGGCAATAATCAATAAGAATTCCGCTAGGGTGAACCGAGGGTCAGACGAGAGATGCACCTTTAATGATGTCATGCGAAATAATGTTGCTTGGGAAACATTTCGTGCTATCTATCGAAAACAAAAAGCACAACCTTACATAGCTCCATTCAAATGTTTGTCGTTTGAGGCCCCGTAGAGCCGGCTCAGAACTCGAAATTGAGCTTGAGTGGAATTAGCTAGAATGTTTTGTAGCGAAGAACCAATGGCGATCCAAATGACATCATGCGAATAGCGCTAATAAACAAGGGGAAACAAAAACAGACGCTAAACATTCAGATATGTATCTACAAACATATAAATAGCAACAAATTCTTTCCAGTTCAAGTGTTTTTTATGACAACATTTTTCCTGGGACTTGACGGAGATTTTTGAGGTTGATAAATCAAACCGCAAAACTTTTTCATCCCACACAGATCTTGGAGGCAACTGTACCTCCAAAAACGTAACTGTGTACAGTTCACCCATGACTATGTAGACTAATCTTTTCTTCAACGTCTTCCTTGCAGAAATCAACACCCCCGATAAGTTGGAGTACCAATTCTTCCCGGCCAGCGGAGGAGTATTCACCTTCAAGGTGCGTTCTCCAAAGGATGCCCATTTGGCCCTCACACCCGCCCCCGAGGAGAACGGCCCCATCTTCGAGATCTTCCTGGGAGGATGGGAGAACACCAAGTCGGTGATCCGCAAGGATCGCCAGAAGCCCGAGGTGGCCGAGGTGCCCACTCCGGGCATCCTGGACGCCGGAGAGTTCCGTGGCTTCTGGGTGCGCTGGTACGACAACGTCATCACGGTGGGTCGTGAAGGAGACGCCGCCGCCTTCCTGTCCTACGATGCCGGAAGCCTGTTCCCAGTGAACTTCGTGGGCATCTGCACGGGATGGGGTGCCAGCGGATCCTGGCTGCTGGATGGTGAGTTTACACCTCATTTATAGCCCTTTGCGGTCAGAACAATAGCACAGGTGTTTACCCTCTCTGATTAGTTTACCCATCGTAAGTGTTTACAAGGTGTATTGTCCTACGGTTATTCTATGGAATCCATTGTCTTGGTAGCAAAGACAGCTGTGCTAGCTGAAATTACTATTTTTTTTTGTATATTAGCTATCTTTCTTTAAATATTTAGGGGAAAAAAAATAATATTTTTAATTCTTGTTCAAAAAGGTCTTGAGAATCTATTCCATTTTTATAATCTGGGTAATGTGTGAACAAACTTTTCTTTTTTAAGAACTATATTATAGATGCATGTATCTAAATTGAATTATATTTAAGAAAAACGTTCAAAATGTATAACATTTCGTTCTTGCTTTGAGAACAATTTTGATTTAACTAGATTTTAAGAACCAGTTCAACTTGATTCAAGAACATTTTCAACTCCAATGATAACGTTAGAATTCAGGTACAAGTGATTAGGTGAAAATACTTCCTTTGAAAAAACTGACAAGAAACAATTGTAAGTCTTAAATGGCTAAAAACTTTCCAGAATATAGCAAATATGGAATGGCTAGGTATACCATAATGAATAGGATGTGTGCTTTTCTTCTGATAAATATAATTATTTCTTATACAAATTTCATAGTTGACTAATACCATTTATTTTAAACAGAGTCTGCTCCTTCGGCTCCCGTCATGGGCTTCGCTGCTCCCACTGGAAGCGGACCAGGATGCTGGGTGCCCGCCGCCAATGGAGAGGTTCCCCCCAACGCCCTGGAGGGAGGATTCGACAGCAGCGAGCAGCTGTACATCGCCCGTGCCCGCCACGAAGGTGACCTCATTCCCGGCAAGCTGCATCCCTCGCACGGCGTGACCTATGTGGCCTGGGGAGGCGGCGAACATGGACATGGCGAATACGAGGTGCTCTGCGCCGGAGGTGGCCTATGGGTGCCCGTGGAGGCCGGAAACATCCCGCCGAATGCCGTACCCGCCGGTGAGACTGCCGAGGGCGAGCCGCTCTTCATCGGACGCGCCACCCACGATGGCACCATCACCGTGGGAAAGGTGCAGCCCTCCCACGGATGCTGCTACATTCCGTACGGCGGCGAGGAGCTGGCCTACAAGGAGTTCGAGATCTACGTGACCAACTGAGTCATGGGTCGAATGTCCAACGCACTGAACCACAATTGTTAATCTGAGCGCTTTACAGTTCAACTGGTCGCAGAAATTTTATTTATATTTGCATTTCTACTCAATACTGTTGAAGAATCTCTATTTGATGCCGAAAAGGTTATTACTTTGTTCACCCGAATTGGTTAATAAACAATAAATATGTTTAAGAAAATGACATATCCCAAAACGTTTTTATGTGAAAGTCCATTTAGGATGATTGATTTTATAGCACATAACCTGAATGTTTAGAAATGAACGAGCTTGCATGAAATAAATTGAGCTGAGCTTACAATTTTATTTTTTTATTGACATACTATAATGGAATTAATGGTTTTTAAGCGATTTTTAGTATTATACAGGGCAAATTGCAAATAGTAATGAATAGTCATTGCTTTGAAAATTGTCATCAAATGTTCCTTTTATGATGAAATCAAATCTTATTATCTTACGTAGCTTAATCGCTAATGCTAATAAGTTTAAGAACCATTTCGAACTCTTACAAATTATAATCACACATTCTTTATTTTATGAGATCATACTTGGTACAATCTAAAGCAAAGTAGAACGATTGGAATCTACTTGAGTATATGCGTCCCATTCAAAATAATTTATTACTACTTAATGAAAATCTTTTTTCACTTATCTCGTTATCAGTGAACCAATATGCTTGAAAATAGTGGAAAAATAATTAATTTAAAAGATTGTAACCTGGTCACAAAGATTTTACTTTGCAAAATCAAATAAAGATATTTTCGAGCAATGTTTTATTACTTAGTACTGGTGACCTTAATATTTAAATAAGGTATCTATTTTAGGTCTAAGAGACGTTATCAAGATATTCACAAATGGTAGTTCCATTTATTTCTTTTGTATAGAATTTAAATTTGTTATGGGATGATAAGAGCTTAATTATATTCATATTCATAGACTTCAGCAGGTCATATCATCTAATCTCATGATTGGAAGCAACCTGATTCGGACAACTCTTCATTTTAATGACACCTATAAGTTTATAAGTTTATTAAGTAGTCGTGTAAGTACAAGTTTGAAGGGGGTGGTGAAAAACGTAAAGTATGCCTTACCAACAAACAACTGCACCAGTCTGTTTGAACACCTGGAGCACCTGCATTAGAGCCAAAATGCCTGACTTATAGTTACCCTTTTATCAACCCTTAAAATAACCAAATATGATACGATTCATTGAAACAGTTTGGGTTTCATAAAGTTTGGAAACTAACAATTAATTACCATTACCAATGTTATAACTAGAAATGCATAGGAACTGTGCAATAAATAAATAAATAACAAGTTACTCATATTTTGCGAATCTTATGAAACATAATTACTAACAATAACTCTTCCCAAAGCATTTAGTATACCCATTTTCTCTAATTTTACCAAGATTAGAAATCTAAAGTGAATTTTAAATTTTGAAGCACCTCTTGATAGAATTTATAACTTAAGGGAAAGTAAACAAAATGAATCTGAACTTGAGATACAGATACGAGTCCGTGGTATAAATATTAAAATTAAAAAGCAAGAAGCACGCGACGGTGCATTAATAAATTTGTCAGACAAGTGGAGTGGAGTAGTCAACCAGAGTGATAAGGTAAGTGATAAGGTGCGCTTAGAAAGGTATAAATACCAAGATGGAACAGGAGTGAAATATCATTTCTTGCAATGGGAAAGTTATTGGCACTACTTGCAGTACTCTGCCTTGGTCAGGTGATTGGTGCTGAACGTGAGTATGAAACCAACTTGGAGGTAATAGTAATACCATGTTTATAACTCGCCAATTCCAGGCATCGTCAACTGCTACTGGGGCACCTGGGCCAACTACCGCAGCGGCAGTGGCAAGTTCGATGTGTCCAACATCGATGCAGGTCTATGCACCCACTTGAGCTACTCCTTCTTCGGAATCAATGACAATGGTGAGATTCAGTCTCTGGACACCTGGCTGGACTACGATCTGGGCTTCATCAGCCAGGCGGTCGGTCTAAAGAACCAGAACTCCAACCTGAAGGTCCTGGCCGTCGTTGGCGGCTGGAACGAGGGCTCCACCAAGTACTCTTCGATGTCTGGTGATTGGTACAAGCGCCAGAACTTCATCAACTCCGCCCTGAACCTGCTGCGCAACCATGGATTCGATGGCCTGGACCTGGACTGGGAGTACCCCAACCAGCGCGGTGGCAACTGGGACGATCGCTCCAACTTTGTGACCCTGCTGCGCGAACTGAAGGAAGCGTGAGTACTGGATCTTGATCTGAGATGTTCTTAATTAATGGCATTCCTTTTATAGCTTCGCTCCCTATGGCTACGAATTGAGCATTGCTGTGGGTGCCGGTGAGTCCCTGGCCAGCGGCTCCTACGAGATCGCCAACATTGCCCAGCAGGTCAACTTTATCAACGTGATGACCTACGACTTTGCCATGGCCTCCGATGGCAAGACCGGCTTCAACTCCCCCCAGTGGGCCGTGGAGAACGCCATCAACTTCTGGCTGAGCCAGGGTGCTCCGGCCAACAAACTGGTCCTTGGGGTGGGCACCTATGGACGCTCCTTCCAGCTGTCGGACACCTCCCAGAACTGGCCGGGAGCACCGTGCCGCGGCGAGGGATCCGCCGGATCCTACACTGGTTCCACCGGATACCTGGGCTACAACGAGATCTGCCAGAACAACTGGCACACCATCTTCGACTACGACAATGCCGCTCCGTACGCCTTCTCCGGTGACCAGTGGGTGAGCTTCGACAACGTGCTCAGTGTCCAGTACAAGATGGATTTCGCCCTGCGCAACAACCTGGCTGGCGCCATGATCTGGTCCCTGGAGACCGACGACTACCGTGGTCAGTGCGGCGAGGCCTATCCCCTGCTCCGTGCCATCAACATGAAGCTGCGTTGGGATATCTAAAAGGGGACTCCGATTGGGTAGACAAAATGATTAAAAATTAAAAAAAACCTTGCACTTTGAAAGTCTCTTATAGGGGGCTGTCCAGAAATCTGATCTAACCAAGTTTAAAAATGAAAAATTCATTTATGTATGAAAACCCCTATTTGAAACCAAACGAAGAGTAGGGCTTAGATAGTTTCTTTATATATGAATAACTCATTCCGTTTTAAAAACCAACCAACACAAAAATCGTTAGTGGCTCAATACACTTTAATTTGTCGCTTTGTAATTATTAGAAACGATCGTTAGCATAGTAAAAAGTGAAAACTACTGATATAAGTTATAAAGTCACTATTTTTAGTCTTCACAGATAAGCTTGTTTGTAGGCATATAAATTCCATATCGTTCACATCTATGGTAGAAAATTATTTTTGGTCTCAACAATTTTTTTATAATAGTCTGGGTATTCCCTAAACTGTTGAATTGCTGAACTGTTGAAAATTCAACAGAAAATTTCAGCAATTAAGGGAACGACCCTAAAAGTTCCCTGTTGAATTTTCAATTTTAAGATGACAGCTGTTTGTCAGATTGTCAAATTGCCAGGCTGTGTTTATCAAAGATTATGTTTAAAATTAAGGAAAATGCCGAACATAAGCCAAAAAACTAATCTAATATAACTGCTAACAGGCAGCATCCTATTAGATATCCTTCATATGCACATTTTATACGATTGCAATTCCTCCATGCTTACAAGTGACCAGAGTTACACTCTTACTTTAAGTCGAGAACAGCGACAACTCTGGTTTTCAGCAATTAAACAAAATTTTCAACAGCCCCTAGGCTGTTGAATTGCTGAAATTTCTGACAGTTGACTTTGTATGGAACAGCTGATCAAAATTCAACAATTCAACAGTTTAGGGAATAACACCAGTATTTACCTACGACTTCGTCAGTGGGTGTTTCGTAAATTAGTTGTGATATATTATGTAGTATTGCTTAACAATCTTCTTTCATTTATAGAATCGGAGAACTTTGATAGTTAGTAGTAAGCCATCCTAACTTCCAATGCCCAAAATGTATACCTTTTTTACTCATCAGACATGTTTCATATTCAAAACGATTTCAAAGAATTAGATCAATATACCAGTTAAATTAGATCGCCTACAAGTAACGACATTTTACTGAAGAATTACAAGCAAAGCAAAAATAAATGTTTACCATTCGTATATTGATACATTTTCCAGCTAAATAAATCAATCATCATTAAATGATGTAATGTATGCATTGTAATGTAACAATGTAGTCACATTTGTAGAAGAATATTTTTTTATTTATTTTGAGTTCACTACGAAGTGGCTTTATGATTAGCTAGCAACAGTTTTGAACCACTATTCCGGACCATGAAAAAGTACGTGTTACAATACGAATACCATCGTCCAAATCTCAAGACGTTAAAATTTATGTGCATAATATAATATGAGAGTGGTACGTGTAAAGATATAGGCGATGAAATGGCGATTTATCAACCATGTCGATGTGTAGCGATAAGAACTTACCTAGGGAGTGGCCTATATAAAGGGAGTACCATAATGCTCGAAGTTATTGTTAATGTTAACCGACTAAGTGAAGCATGAAACTATTATCGATTTGGGCCTTGGCAGCTCTTTGCCTTTGCCTCGGCCAAGTGGCCTTTAGCGAAAGTGAGTAGTTTTGGACGCATTCCCAGAAATCGGTGTATTATTGGAACCTTATGATCCTGTAGAGCTGATCAACTGTTACTGGGGCACCTGGGCCAACTACCGATCTGGGGATGGCAAATTCACCCCCTCCAACATCGATCCCTTCCTGTGCACCCACATCAGCTACGCCTTCTTCGGGATCACCGATGCGGGAGAGTTCAAGTCCCTGGACACCTGGCTGGACTTGGACGATGGACTGGGTAATATAAACTTAGAAAATATTGATATAGGTAAGGAACCCAAGTAAAACTTTGATTTTTCTGCACAGCCTTTATAAACCAGACCATTGCCCTCAAGCAAAACAACACAAATTTGAAGATTATGGCGTCGGTTGGTGGCTGGAACGAGGGCTCCACCAAGTACTCGGCCATGGCTGCCGATCCTGCCTTGCGTGCCACCTTCATAAACAGCTCCCTGGCCTTCATTCAGCAATATGGCTTCGATGGCTTGGATCTGGATTGGGAGTATCCTGGTCAGCGAGGAGGCAACGAGTCGGACCGCGAGAACCTCGTGACCCTGCTGAGCGAGATTAAGGAAACGTAAATGGTTATAGAGAGGATTCTTTGGGTCGCAATATGATATATCATCTCCCAACAGCTTTGACAAGTATGGATTGGAACTAAGTATGGCTGTGGGTGCCTCCGAGGAGACGGCCACTATCTCCTACGACATTCCGGGCATTTCCCAGCACCTGACCTTTATTAATGTGATGACCTACGACTATCACATGGCTTCGGATGGCTATTTGGGTCTCAACGCTCCGCTGCCCAATGTCACCGAATCCATTGACTACTGGATATCTCAAGGTGAGTTGAGGAACCTTACAAATTTGGATATCCCATTAATCATTATGTACTATGGCTAGGTGCCCCCGCTGAGAAGCTGATCGTGGGCATTGGCTTCTATGGCCACAGCTACATAATGTCCAATAGTTCTCAGAACTGGCCCGGCGCAGCTAGCAATGGTTCTGGAACTGCTGGCGTCTACACCCAGCAGAGTGGTATCCTGGCCTACTACGAGATCTGCCAGAATAACTGGACCACGGTTTTCGATCAGGAGTACAGTGCTCCGTATGCCTTCCAGGGCGATGAGTGGGTCGGATACGACAACGCCGAGAGCATCCAGCTGAAGTTGGAGCTGGTGGAGTCCCGCAACCTGGGTGGGGCCATGACGTGGTCCATAGAGTCGGATGACTTCCGCGGCCTCTGCGGCGAGACCCATCCCCTGCTGAAGACCATGAATCGAGCTCTGGGCAAGGAGGTCACTGTATGAGTGGCGGAGATTGTAACAAATACTACCAGTGTGCAGATGGAATCCGGTACGAGTTCCAATGCGGCACGGGACTGTACTTTAATCCCACCTCCAATAACTGCGACTGGGAGTGGCATGTCGATTGCCCCTATTAGATAAACAGCCAAAGAAAATATACAAAAATTGCAATAGTCCAAAAAATAAATCTATTTAAGAGGACCCCCACAAGAATTGTATATGAAGTAAATCTTTATTTATGACTAGCTAAACACTGATTAGATTTAGATTCTAAGAACAATATTTACAAACAAACACTTAGTCATCAAACAGACATAACCTAACTCAGCTGTAAAGCTCATGAGGCAACTACATATGGTACAATATCAATATTGGAATAATGATAATGACAACAAGAACCTATAAATGGTTGAGGTAGTGTTAAGGAAGGTTAAGTTCTAGGCCATGTTCAATTATTGCCGTGACTTTGAGTTCTAACATTACTACCCTTGATAAGCTTTGTCTGCAGAGGTCTCATGTAATATTTCCAGATACAGAGGTATAATTTGGCATCAAGTTATCGGTGCTTTTCTAATGTACTAGTATTTTACATTACCATTTCTCAAATGACACTGATTCAGAAACAACACGGAACTCAAAACACTTTTACTGGTCCGGAAACAAATTTTAACAAAAACTTACACTTTGTTTACTTGACCATTTCGTTTTATCTGCAATCGGGCAAAAATTTTACAAATTTCAAGTTAACTTCATTAGGCTCGTCTTAGCCATGGCTTCTTTTAAGTGTGTTTTTACGGTAATGATATTTCTGATCTGTGGTTCTATAGCCAAAGAGTGTAAGTAGTTCTTCGTAGTATTTCTTGTACAGTCTAACAATTATTCCTGTAGATAATGTCTTCTGTCAATACGACTTGGCCTCTTACTATTACAAAGAACGCAGTCAATTCTTTGACTGGAACTTGGACTCCAGACTTTGCACTCACCTGGTCATTGGTTCTGGTGTGGGAGTTGATGGAGAGACCGGTGAATTGAAGATCACCGACCAACATCTGCTTCTGGAGAAGAGTAAGTGGAAATATAGGTCTTCCAAATATTTGTAGGATCTTAAACTATAGAATTTAAAATCGAAAGTTTAAGAGTTCTTACATAATTCCAAGCCAAAGCTATTAATTATGAGGATAAATTTCAAAATCCTTATAGACATGCTGAGCGGCGTTAAAAACATGAAGTGTGATAGCATCAAGAAGGTGTTGTTCACTGTAGGTGGATGGCAGGAGGAATCTAAGCACTTTTCCAGGATGGTAGCCTCTCCAAACAAACGCGACAACTTCTACACCTCGTTGATAGCTTTTCTGTTCAAGTGGGGTTTCGATGGGGTTCAGATCGATTGGCGCTACCCCACTGAACGCGGTGGACAATCTGAGGACCGAAAGAACTTTGTGCTCCTGTTAGAGGAGCTGGGATTAATGTGAGTCTCAATTGAGGTGTTATATTCTTCAGGTTCTATACCTCATCCAATAGCTTTCGGGAGCACAAGTTAGTTCTCATGGTGACTGTGTTGGGACGAACCAACAAGGAAAACCTCGAGAGCTACGACATTCCCGGGATAGTGAAGAACTCCGACTTTGTCCATGTAATGATGCACGATGAACGGGACGCTTACCGCCTGCGGCTGGGTTACAATGCTCCACTGCACGGATATGGAGACACCGTTGTCGATGCCATTAAATATTGGAAGAGGCACGGAAAGGCGCCCGAGAAACTCATCTTGAACATCCCCTTCTTCGTGCGTTCCTACACCATGGATAGGATCCAGACGGCGGTAGGATCTCCTTCCAAGGGACCCGGCAAAAGGACAAGGTTATCCCATCGTGATGGCTTCATGACCTACAATGAGTGGTGCGTGCAGCAGTCCAACTGGACCAGGAAGTTTGACAAGGTGGCCAAGGTGCCATATGCCACAAGAGGTGATCAGTGGATAAGCTACGAGAATCCGCAAAGCATCTGGGCCAAGATGCACTTGCTCCAGAAGCACAAGTTGGGCGGCGCCATGGCCTGGACCGTCGATGTGGACGACTTTCAGGGCAGATGTGGAGAACGTCATGGCTTGCTCCGCGTGATCTTCGCTGCTTTGGGGGACAAGAATGCCCTCACCACCGAAAAGCCCACCACTGAGGCCTCCGGACTTTGCCCACAGGATGGATTCCGGCGGGATTCTTGGGACTGCCGGCTATACCACGAATGCCGCAATGGGGAAAGGATCTACTACGAGTGCTCTGAGGGAGAGTACTTTGACGAGGCTCAGGTGATCTGTCGACCCGCCGCTGAAGTCAAGTGTGATCAGAATTTTGTCATCTGGCGACCGGGAATGCCCCTTTACAACTTCAAAAACATGCCACTCAACCTTAAGGTTGTTGACTGAGTTCCCAAAAGCACAGACAACTAAAGATATTCGCTTGTAAAAATAAAGATCAGCACTTTACTGATCCCGAGTAGTTACATCTATTTGTGTTTAAGTCAAAATTAAGTCCACTGGGACAATCAAAATTGTTGGTCGTGCCGCCACTGCAGTAGTAGAACTTGGAGCAGTTGTCCGGATCACGAACATATCCTTCAGGGGCATCAGCCGAACAACTGAACCCCTCACTGGGCTTGTCCTTGCTGGATTCGTGGGTCAAGCCAGTGGGTGTATCGCCGCCGAAGAGCACGCGGTTGATTTCGTGCAGGAGGGGATAGGACTGCTGGCCACAGGTGCCTTGGAAGTCATCCGATTCAAGGGACCAGACCATAATGCCACCCAGATGATGGTCCATCACATACTGCGCCTTGAGCGACAGGCTGCGTGGATCCTCGTAGCCCACCCACTGTCGCTGCCTGAAGGCGTAGGGCACCTGCTGTGCCGGCTCCCATTCCTTGGTCCACTCCTCCTGCTGCATCAGCTCGCAGAGTTCGTTGTAGCCAAGGACACCCGGTTCACGGGAGTATTTGCCCGCAATTCCCCTTCCTATATGCGGAGATCCCGGCTGGTTGCCCTCTGCGGTGGTCAAGGTGAAGGTGCGTCCGTAGAAGGGAACTCCTACGATCAGCTTTTCTGGCGGAGCACCTGCTTGCAGCCAATACTTGACAATGGCGTCCACATTGAGCTGCAGCTGCCGACCGGTGGCGTCGCTGGCATCACTTTCAGCGGCATACAGAGGAGCATTGATGCCCACAACCTGGTCCCAAGGTCCGTGGAGGTCATAGGCCATCACATTGATGAGGTCCAAGTATGGAACCATGGCCGGAATGTCGTAGGATATTTCAGCGGAGAACTGGGCGGAACCCACAGCCGCGGTGAGCAGGAAACCGAAAGGTTCCAGCCTAAGGAGATTACAGGTCAAAACTGGTCACTAATCAAAGATCCCGCCTAGCTTACCCCTCCTTCAACTCCTTTAAAAACGTTATGTAATTCGATTGATCAGCGCTCTCCAGGCTGTGACGCTGGCCGGGATACTCCCAGTCCAGATCCAGGCCATCAAATCCATGGCGCTGCAGGAACCTGACCACATCGTCCACGAACTTGGCGCGCTTTAGGGGATCACTGGCCACCAAAGAGAATCTTTTGGAGCCCTCGTTCCAACCACCTACGGCCACCAGTGTCTTCAGCACGGGATTCACTAGCTTGAGTGCGTTGAAGCTCTTGATATTTCCCCGGCCACCATTATCCTCGAGGTCCAGATAGGCGTCAATCACCCGCAGCTGACCCGTCTCCTCGATGCCCAGGAAGGCGTAAATCAGGTGGGTGCACAGGAACGGATCGATATCCTCCACGCCGAACTTGCCCAGACCAGGTCGATAGACGGACCAAGTGCCCTGGTAGCAGACAACGTTCTCTGCAAGGGGATCCTTGGATAATCCGGTGTACAAGGAAGGCAGCTACTTACTTGAAGAGTTGCCTTGGGCGGATGAGGATGCTACCATCAGGATTGCCCCGAAGAGCAGCCTTATAAAACCAGTTCCGCTCCACATTTCTTGACCAATGAATTGAAACTTCCCGCAACTCCATGACTTTTATAGCATTTCGATTATTGATAAGGAGGGTATGACGTTGTAATATGTATTTGCGGTATGTTTTTGCAGAAAACATGGTGTTTACACACTTGTTGCTCAGGAGAGCATGGCAAACAACATGGTCGCTTCGAGGGTCGGGTCTCCAAAATCAACGATAACACCTAGGGCTACGGGGTCTAGAACTTCTTGAGCTTGGACAGCTGGTTGTTGCGCCGCAAGGCCAGTTTCCTGAGGCGTCGCCAGTACTGCTTGGAGTTGGGATCCAGTTCGTCCAGCGGGATGATGCGTTCCGTGTTCAGGGACCACAGCCAGTCGGGGTACTCCGCATCCGATTTGATCTGTTTTGGAGGTTACATATATTCGATCCTATGCTGGGAAATCCTTATATGTAAATCGCTCACCTTGACATCCTGTCCTGTTTTCAGGTAGTTGCTACCGCACACATAGTTCACCAGTTTGTTGGCATCCGTCTCCACGGGAATGATTTTCTTCTCCATGATGGGTCCCAGTTTGCCCAGCTTTTTCTTCTTACTCGCTTTGGGTTCGGGATATTATTAGTTATAGAGGGAACTACTTAACCTGGATGTGGGTGCTCACCTGGCGCCGCCGGTTTGACGGCATAACAACGTGCCGTGTTTCCTATCGCTGGGGCTATCAATCGCTGCCTTAACATCTGGAAAACCGCCGTAAAGTTGCTCATGTTTGCTATTTATTCTATTTCCTCCCCAATCGTCACTTTAATTGACGAATATTTGTTAAATTACTGCAACTTATTTACAAAACGCCCGTTTAGTTGTATAATCTTCCGAATGCGACTGTGCAGCCCTGGTTATAAAGTATACGACCTGTCAGCTGATTATTCAAAACAAATAACTATCGAACAGATTTTGGTTAATAAAAAGGTATGTTTAACCAAAAATTTATAGATATGACTTTATAAACATTAGCTAAGTCCAATTACTATAGAAATACTTTTTATTCCTGTCATTAATTTTGTGTAAACATTTCTAGAGATGAACCTTTTTCTTTGCAAAACATTATGTTATTAAATCGAAAATGGTAAACTTAAAAGTGCTTATAAAAGTGTTTATAAAAAATCTTAAATATTTTCATTTCAGTCAGTTATTTTCTTTAAATTTTGTCAGTTATTTTAAAGCTAAGAGAATATCGACCAACTGTCATCTCCAAACATCGGCACCCGGCAATATTATTATTGTCTAATATTACACAAGTTAAGAGCAGATTTTTTGAAATAAACATACCCTATCAAGATGGTCCGACTCCGGCTAAGAATGCCCTCCAACAAAACGCTGGGCAACATTTGCGTCTACGGCGCCGTGGCCTCCATTTCCGCCGTGATGTACATGAGATGGAAGATGGAGGATCGGGTGCGATCCTGCGAGTACTATAAACTGGCCTTGAAGGCATTGAGAAGCCATCGAGGAGCATCCAACCTTCTGGGGGAACCCATCAAGGACTTGGGCATAGATCTGTCCAATGCCAACAACAATTGCAACGCGGAAATGGCGCATTTCGAGGTTTCCGTAAGGGGCAGCAAGGACAAAGGTTTGTAGATCCTTAGATTCTTATATTAGATACTTATAATCAACACCTTGTGGTTCCCCAGGCACACTCTTCTTTTGGGCGTCCCATCAGCCGGACAGAGGCTGGCTGATCGACCGACTGGAGCTGGAAACCAAACTCAATCCCGAGAAGCGCTTCCTGCTCAAGAAGTCCGAGGAACTCACCTTCGATCTGCCCGAGAGTCTGAGCAAACAGCCTGCCCAAGTGGATTCCAATGTTATCCTATCCGAATCAAATCTGCTAAATGCCAAACAATCCGAAACGCATTCAAAGTGACCTCGGTTTCCGATTCAATTAGTTTATTCTCATTAAATTTGACTAATTCAAGCAATCTTAAGTGTTGTATAGTTATGTTATTTTAATTACAAATTTATTGTGTTTTTATAAAATCAAAGTCTTTAGTTATTGTTTGTCTGGCAAAAATGATCAGTGGTTTAGCTTAGTTAATATTCATGCTCAGGCTAGGTGGTGGTGAACAATCGGGAAAGCAGAAAACTTGAATGGGTGCTCTAATGATACCACTTAAAATAGTCGAGAGTCGGCTGGTTGGTTGGTTGGTGTCCCGCTGCAGGCTCATCTAGAGCGCAGATCTCGTTTTCGATTCGTTTAAAATTAGAATAATACATAGGTTAGAGGACATGATAAAATCCGCGTTTAATGCTCTTCTTAAACGATAAAGGCGACAATTGGTGGCGATCGTGACGCAGACGAGGCAGCAGTGCATCGTTCACCGTCAGGCTAAAGTCATCCAAATGCTTGCAATCAAATCGTCTCCGATCGTAAACGTTATATATGCCGTTATGTATACGCACTTTCGTCGTTATATAACACAGTATAAATACACGCCGTATATATAGATATATGTAGGTATATGTTCGTATGTATATAGCCAATTACAGACATTTTATTTTGGGCAGGCGCCTGCTCGCTCTCGTATTCTCGTACTCCTGTGCCTGCTGCTTCGTTTTTGGATGTTGTGGTGGTAATGCTGATGATCGGTTCCTATGCTCGCTTGGCCATGGCAAGTGGAAGACTGTTGGGCCGCTTCGTCGACTGTGTCCGCTCCTCTTCCGCTTGCACCTCGTGGTCTTATTGCGTCTTCAGCTCCTTGCCAATGCTGTACGAGACGATTTTGCTCCAGTCGATCTTGGTCCTGGTGATGGGCAGCTGGCGGCGCATGGCCTTGAAGGTGGTGTCCGACATGGTCTGGTAGTTCTCCGAAATGGCCAGCTGGTACTCGTTCTCGGCCTCCTCGATCAGGCGAATCACCTCCTTGGCCAGCTGCTGTTCGTTGCTGACCACCACGCTCTCGCGGCACTCCTTCGAGGACACCAGCTGCACGTTGCCGTCCTCGTAGTAGTGCACCTGCACCTTGAGCACGCCCTTCAGCTCGGCGGATCCGTTGCCCGCCTGGAAGCTGACGTGCCACTGGGAGCGCCATCGGCCGTTCCAGTAGTTCTTCGGCTGGAACTGGTGGTCCTCGATGCAAATGGTCAGGGTAATCTGGTTGCCCTGCGCCTTTCCAAAGACAGAGCTGACCTGTGGAGGGAATTCTGGGGTTAGCACAAGCAGAGAGAAGATTTCCCAGAGCTTACTCCGTGTCTATAGTGACTGGCAGTGTAGGCGAGTGTCTCCAGGTCCAGGGCTGCCCTCCAGGGCTCCGCAGTGGCATCCGCATCCACATCCTGGTAGTCGGAGGCCTCTTTCCGGAGGTGATCGTATTTGAAGGCTTGCTTTGTGCGTGGATCGAAGAAGCGACCGTTGCCTGGAATGCAATTGCTTATCAGTGTTTGACTTATATGATATCGATTGAAACCCAAACAAAACCCCGGTGACTCATCGCGGGCTTTTGTCCATTTATGGGCATAGGCTCACCCAGATCGTTGTGCTCCGATATGATGGCGTTGTGGTCGGTGCCCTCGATGCGGACCGGGGTCAGCTGGTCCTTGTTGTACTGGGCGAAGGCGTGGCTGGCCCCGTCCTTCAGCAGGGTGTCGTTCTTGAGCAGCTCCCGCACATCGTTGAACACCTCGTTGAACTCGCCGGGCGGCGCGTGCAGGATGAAGTCGGACACAATGCGCACCTTCTCCGCATCGGTGATCGGGGTCTGCTCCATGGTTCCACTGGGTGATTCACGAAATCGGGGCAGGGGCGGTTGTTTGGCTTGCTCTGGTTTCCCTTCCGGTGCCCTGCGTTTTTCCTCTGGCCGGGATCGCGATGTGGACTGCTGGGGCGTTGCGGTGTCGCTGGAACTCTTCCTCGACCGTTTTCTTCGGCGCAGCAATCTTTTTCTTCGCAATTAATGGGCCAAGACGATGACGATTCGATTCACTTTTTTTCTCACTTCTTGCTAGGGATGGGAGATACTTGTGTACCTGTACCGGATGCAATTCGCCGTAATGTTATGGACGGACTCCACTGCACCGTACTCTGACATGTGAATGGCAACCGCTTTGGCGGGTAATTTGAATTTATTGTAAAATGTATAAAGTGAAATTTACACTCATCAGAGGTAAAAATTGTTTCTTATTCAATGCTTTTAAGGACAGTTGCGCAAATAATATTTAACTATGTAATTATTACTCAACTGTATAATAGCCCAGTATCCAATTGAAAAAAGAAACCATTCATGAGCCAGTTTCTTTCCTGTTTTTAAACAAAAACTACATTTTTAATTTAAATTGTTGTGAGAAAATACTTGATTTTTGAACAATAAACTTTTATTTTTGTCTGGCTAGTGTAAACCAAACAAAAAAGTAGTATTAAGGAAACACAGAGTCGAGCTATGTAAATTAATTATTTGCGCTGAAAGTTTACTACAATGCATTTTATTGTCTAATTTTTAATGTGTTACTGCTTTCTTTTTCGTTGGCAAATAGTAAAGGTATTTGTTCTTTCTGTGGAGTGTAACTAGTGAGTTTAGAAAGGTTCAGAAAAAGTAAAAGTTTAGAAAAAAGATTAAGCAACTTAGCAGTTTAGGGAATGTAAAAGTCTTTGACTGCGGTTCGCAGTGGACTTCATGGCACATTAACAATAAAGCAATTGAATTATATTTAGTATTTTTTAGTTTTTTAAAGATCCATTACTTTGTATGCTTCAGCCTAGTACTCAGATCAGCTAAGAGTTTCACTAGTCGAAAAATCTTATTCTTTGTAGTGTGACCGAAGTTTTCCAAGTTCACCCGCATTGCATGTAGCGTTCTTACTGTCAAGCAGCTGGAGTTGTTGTCAAACGGAAAACAAATTAATTGGAGCAATTTAAAAAAGAAGAGTCTGCTGGTGCACAAAGAAATTAAAATAAAAATAAATGAAATTTTCAACGAATGTTTTTATTTATGTAAATTATAAGTTTAAAACTTCCTTCTCGTCCCACGGATGCTTCGCCAACTTTCCCGCGCCATCTGTAGTCCAGCTCCGAGCTGGCCAATAATGACTGGTTACAGCTCCTCTAGCTGTCCCTTAGCGGGCGACCTTATTTTCTCCTCCCTATAGAAGCCGGCGCGTCCTCCATCTCCGCTTTAGCTGTCAAGTAGCTGGTGGTGGTGTAGTCCTCAATGGAGAGCTCGTCGGAGATCGAGCGATGTCCCATGTTCCTTCCCTCTGGGATTCTCTAGTGGATCTCCTCCAGCGCTTCAACTATTCTGCGGATTTGCCCCGTTGCGATATTGCTTCCTGTCGGTCAAGTCCCACATAATGGGCAACAGCTTGGATTAGGCGTCCTTTTTTATCTGAACTAACCTCCTCTAGCCGTTTTTGGTGTTTTTCTTCAATTTTTAAATTCTGTACGAACACCGCCAAAGATTAAATTTCGTATTCTTTGGGCCGCGGCTAACGGCGTTCATCGAAAATTCACTCGCGAAATCTGGTATTTTTACTGGTATTTCCTTAGCTCATCTGAGTACCGCGCTGAAAAACAGACCCGACGAAAACCTTTAGCCGCCTGTTTGCCTCTCGCTCACTCCTATGGTTAGCTCGCGGTTTTCGTCGATGTGAGTACTAGGCCTTCTTCTTGAAGCGACCTTGCTTTAAATAGTTAGCAGATCTCCGAACCCCGGTTTCCGATCCTACCCTAGCGAGTACACCCACCTCAACGCACACGAACTTAAGTGAAAATATCGATATATTCAGAGTGACCTCCTGGATTATTTTTGGTATATTTGCGTCGATGACTCCGCGGTCATGATTTTCCTCATCTTCCATTCTCCATCTTGCATCTCGCTTTTTTACTGACACTTACGCTGAGGCTGTCTCCCTTTTTCACTGACACTTACGTTCGGCCGACACTTACGTTTTTCTTACGTTAACTTGCCTCTCTTCAGTTTGAATTGAAGAGTTCAGTTCAAATTTGTCTCTCGGGCAGAAAAGTGCGGAGCTTCGATTGCGCGATTTTCCGCAACAGAATTTAGTGCATTTGAATTGGAAATTGAAATCGCACGTCGATCGCGGATTCGAGTTCGGTTTTCTCCCGCGGCTTCGAAATTTAAAACGATCAAAGTGAATGAAAATACGTTTTGCGATCTTTCTGTTTGAAATAATTCGCCAAAGTGTACGAATCACAACGAAATACCAGCGAAAAGTGCCTTTTTTTGTACCAACAATTCCGAGTTGGTAACACACATACCAGCGCAGAGGACCGAAGCACACGCAGACGAAAGCGCGCGCTTGTTGGTGTGCGTGTAACCACTTTTTTACCTGGTATTACCTGTTTACCAAGCGAAAGAGGAGAAGTAGCGGAGTAGAAAGAGAGTGCCAAAGCGGACGAGTGAAAGATAAAAGTGAACGAAATATCAGGCAGGCAACTGCACCGAAATCGGAATAAGTCAGTTTACAATCAGGGCGCGCACTGTACGCGAGTATTAATTCGAAACTGAAATTCGATTGATAATTATCGAGCGGTTGCCATGAAAATGCAGTCCAAACAAACGGCACACTGAGCGAAAAGCGGCGAGAAGAAGAGTGCAAATAGAATAAAATACAGAGATAAAGCTAAGGCAAAAGCAAAAGGTGTGTGAGTGCAAAATAATACTGGGTGATTCACTGAGAAGTGCTCGAAAGTGCTGCTGCGGCTGAAAAGAAGAGAGTTTGCGATGGCGGATCGCCGCTAGAGGAGAGTGTTGTGTGTCCCACAGTGTCCAGCAGCGAGTGTGTCCCCGAGCCACTGCCTCACTGCATCAACATGTCGTCGTCGGTGAGCCAAACGACCGACCGCCAATCCATCAATCCCGCCCAGCAACAGACACATCAACAGCACAAGCGGAAATGCCGCGACCTGGGCAGGCGACTAATCCCCGCGAGACTCCTCCTGGGCGTCCTCGTGGCCATCAGCCTGCTGTCACCCGCCCTCGCACTCCAATCGCCGCCGAACACGACCTACACCGGCGACAACCGGAAGCCCGCCTTCAGAAACTGCGCCGGCTATGCTCCAAAGGTCAAGGAGGAGCAGCCGGAGAACACCTATGTGCTCACCGTCCAGGCCGATGACCCCGATCCCGACCAGGTCATTCGCTACAGCCTCGTCCAGTCGCCGTTCGAGCGGCCCAAGTTCTTCATCAACCCCTCGACGGGCGTGATCTTCACCACCCACACCTTCGATCGCGACGAGCCCATCCACGAGAAGTTCGTCTTCGTCACCGTCCAGGCCACGGATAACGGCCTGCCCCCGCTGGACGATGTCTGCACCTTCAACGTGACCATCGAGGACATCAACGACAATGCCCCCGCCTTTAATAAGGCGCGCTATGACGAGTCCATGTCGGAAAATGCCCAGGTGAGTTGCTCCAGCCCACTGATTTTGGAGTTGGCCCTCTCTTCCGGCCACTGCTGGCCAAGCTCGCGGACCCCGGATTACTGCGGCTTGGCCAAGTTAGTTGCTCGGCACTAGAGTGATGTCATTTCTACCATTTTGCCCACTATGTACATACATACCTAACTTAATTGTCTTTTGAGAGCGGAAAAAAGTTTGGTTAGGCTGTGGCAGAATGTCTGTGGGTATAATTTTAAGATAGTTCTATTTTTTTAATTTTAATGGAAAATATCGTAAATGCAAAAGATCTTTAATTTTTCCTTAAAAACTAGAAAATGTATTTTCAAGGGAAATAAAAAAATTTTAATTGTTAAAAAATCAAGGGTTTAATGCGAAAATGTTTTGAAGTACCAAACGAATTCGTTTATTTCCAAAACCTTTTATTTCGGAGTGCAGAAAAAATCATTTTATTCTAGCACCCTGGGGAAGTACAGGGTTAATTCTTTCAAAAGTTTTAATATAAAATGTAATATACTTTATTTAGTAGTTTAGATTATTTAATTTTAAATATTCTTCATAAGAAAAGGGAAATGCATAGATTGTTTGAAACATTTTGTTTCTAATATATCGTTAAAGTACATTGTAGGAAACCTAAAAACCATTCTGTATTTTGTTGAGTGCTGGCCTTTATGGGTCATTGCCACCAACAACCTCCATCCTCTGCCCACCTGGCCATTCCATTAGACGGCGACTCCAACTGTCGCACGTCCTGCAGTTTCTGCAGCGTTAATTAACCACTTGCCCAGTTCATGGGCGAACATCTTCTTGGGCGGAACTAGTTTTCGCTTGGCGTAGGAGGGCGACCACTTGCAGACGGGTTTCGGGTTCATTGCTCGTTCGTTCGATACTGAAAACCTTGAAACCCTTTCCAGCGCCTTTTCTTCTACGCCATTTCCATGTTAGCAACTAGAAAAACTTGTCGAGCCAAATAGCAAAGGGCAGCCAAACGGCTTAGCAGAGCAGAGGTAGGAAAACTAAATTTAGCTAACTCGTAAAATCGTACAGTAGCTCAAGGGAAAAATTTTATGAAATTAAATTAAAACTAAATACTCTGTGAAATATGTAAAAATTTTTTGTGAACTATTAAAAAAATTTATAATTTCTAAGATTAGGAGATAAACATACGCCTTAAATAAATAATCACTTAATATAGAATCAACGTAAACATTTGATTTTAGTTGTTTTTATGTTTCCAAGAACATTCAAAACATTTATGCTTTCCTTGGAAAACTTTAATAGCATCCAAAGAATAGTTCTGTCAGATATGTAGGTATCAACCTTATATGCCTCCCTTTTATTGATTTCCTCTTTACTACCCCAACAAATTATGTCTATTTTAGCAATGCTTTGTCGGCAGTTAAATTTTCTAAGAAAAGGTTTCAGTTCAACTTAGGCTTTCGCTCAGGTAGCATTAGAAAAAAAGGAAAGGTCGAGGGACATGTGCCTGCTGCTGGTTTGGGCAAACTTGCAGGAAAGTTGGTTTAGCAGAAGGAAACCGGAAATCCCCTAAATACCCTTGGCTTTATCTTTGCATTCTACTTGCAGCCCGACGCGGTGGTGATGTCCATCAGTGCCAGCGACTTCGACGATGGAAACAACAGTTTGGTGGAGTACGAGATCCTAAGGGAACGCGACTTCCAGTACTTCAAGATCGACAAGGAGTCGGGCATTATCTATCTGAAACGATCGATTGACAAGCGACCCGGCCAATCCTATGCGATAATCGTACGAGCCTATAACGTAGTGCCTGATCCGCCGCAGGATGCGGAAATCGAAGTCCGCATCCGTGTGGTGGAGTCCTCTATCAAGCCACCTTCCTTCGTGAATCCCATCGACACACCCATCTACCTGAAGGAGAATCTAAAGAACTTCACCCATCCGATTGCCACTTTGCGAGCAGTTTCCAATATGCCCGACAAGCCAGAGGTGATCTTTGAGCTAAACACCGGGCGGACAGAGCAGACTAACAGCAAGAACACTTTCGTGTTCAATCAGATCGGCAACGAGGTTACCATTAGCCTGGGAAAGACTCTGGACTACGAGGCCATCACGGACTACACGCTCACCATGATTGTGCGCAACACCCACGAACTGGGCACGGAGCATCAGATCAAAATCCAGGTGGAGGATGTCAACGATAATATTCCCTACTACACAGAGGTGAAGTCGGGCACGATCCTGGAGAATGAACCACCCGGCACGCCAGTGATGCAGGTGCGAGCCTTCGACATGGATGGGACGGCGGCCAATAATATTGTCTCCTTCGAACTGGCCGACAATCGGGAGTACTTCACCATCGATCCCAATACGGGTAATATTACCGCCCTCACAACTTTCGATCGTGAGGAGCGTGATTTCTACAACGTTAAAGTGATTGCCAGCGATAATTCACCGTCGAGTCTGTTCGATAATGGCGAGCCAAATCGTGGTCACCAGGTGTTCCGCATCGCCATTGGCGACAAGAACGACCACAAGCCGCACTTCCAGCAGGACAGATATCTGGCGGAGCGACTGCTCGAGGATGCCAACACCAACACGGAGGTGATCGAGGTGAAGGCCGAGGACGAGGACAATGCATCTCAGATCCTCTACAGCATCGAGAGCGGCAACGTGGGCGACGCCTTCAAGATTGGCCTGAAGACCGGCAAGATCACGGTCAATCAGAAGCTGGACTACGAAACGATCACGGAGTACGAGCTGAAGGTTCGAGCCTTTGACGGAATCTACGATGATTACACCACGGTGGTCATTAAGATCGAGGATGTAAACGACAATCCACCGGTGTTCAAGCAAGACTACAGCGTGACCATCCTGGAGGAGACCACCTACGACGACTGCATTCTCACCGTCGAGGCCTACGATCCGGACATTAAGGATCGCAATGCAGACCAGCATATCGTCTATTCGATTCACCAGAACGATGGCAATCGCTTTAGCATCGACAACAGTGGCTGCCTGCGGTTGATTAAGACGCTAGATCGCGATCCACCCAATGGTCACAAGACCTGGCAGGTGCTGATCAAGGCCAACGACGAGGACGGAGTCGGCAGCACGGTCAGTCAACTGAAGGAAGTCACGATCATTCTGAAGGACATCAACGACAACGCGCCATTCCTGATCAACGAAATGCCCGTCTACTGGCCAGAGAACCGAAATCCCGGCCTGGTTGTGCAGCTGCAGGCCAATGACTACGATGACACTCCGGGGGCGGGTAACTTCACTTATGGCATCGACAGCGAGGCCACGCCGGACATCAAGACCAAGTTCAGCATGGACGGTGACTATTTGCACGCGAACGTGCAGTTCGACAGGGAGGCCCAGAAGGAGTACTTCATCCCCATCCGCATTAGTGACTCGGGCATTCCGCGCCAGAGTGCGGTGAGCATCCTGCACCTGGTGATTGGCGATGTCAACGATAATGCCATGAGTGAGGGCTCGTCGCGCATCTTCATCTACAATTACAAGGGAGAGGCGCCGGAAACGGACATTGGTCGCGTGTTTGTGGATGATCTAGACGACTGGGATCTGGAGGACAAGTACTTCGAATGGAAGGACCTGCCGCACGACCAGTTCCGGCTGAATCCCAGCACGGGAATGATCACTATGTTGGTTCACACCCAAGAGGGAGAGTACGACCTGTCCTTCGTGGTGACCGAGGAGTCCTTGTTCGTGCCCCGTCACTCCGTCGATGCCTATGTCACAGTGGTGGTCCGAGAACTGCCAGAGGAGGCGGTGGACAAGAGCGGCAGCATTCGATTCATTAACGTAACCAAGGAGGAGTTTATCAGTGTGCCGCGAGACATTCAGTCTCCGGAAGCCCTTTCCCTCAAGGATCGCCTGCAGCTCTCGCTGTCCAAGCTGTTTAACACCTCGGTGGCCAACGTGGACGTGTTCACGGTGCTCCAGAACGAAAACCATACCCTGGACGTGCGCTTCTCAGCCCACGGCTCACCCTACTACGCTCCCGAGAAGCTCAACGGAATAGTGGCCCAGAACCAGAATAGTTTGGAGAACGAACTGGACCTGCAGATGCTGATGGTGAACATCGACGAGTGCCTGATAGAGCGGTTCAAGTGCGAGGAGTCGTGCACCAATGAGCTGCACAAGAGCTCGGTGCCATATATGATCTACTCGAACACGACCTCGTTTGTGGGCGTGAATGCTTTTGTCCAGGCGCAATGCGTTTGCGAGGCCCCTCTGATGAGACCCTGTCTGAACGGAGGATCTCCGAGATTCGGGGAGAACGATGTGTGTGACTGCATAGATGGGTTCACGGGACCCCACTGCGAACTCGTCTCCGTGGCCTTCTACGGCTCTGGCTATGCCTTCTACGAACCGATTGCCAGCTGCAATAACACGCAGATTAGCTTGGAGATCACGCCCCAGATCGACCAGGGCCTGATCATGTACCTGGGACCTCTGAACTTCAATCCATTGCTGGCCATCTCCGATTTCCTGGCCCTGGAACTGGACAATGGTTACCCAGTGCTGACTGTGGACTACGGTTCGGGTGCCATTCGCATCCGGCATCAGCACATTAAGATGGTTTCCGACCGCACCTACCAACTGGACATTATTCTGCAGCGCAAAAGCATCGAGATGACGGTCGACAACTGCCGGCTGTCCACCTGCCAGACGCTGGGCGCCCCGATTGGCCCCAATGAGTTCCTCAACGTAAATGCCCCACTGCAGCTGGGCGGCACTCCGGTGGACCTGGAGCGGCTGGGCAGGCAGCTAAATTGGACGCACGTTCCAAACCAGAAGGGATTCTTCGGATGCATTCGCAACCTGACGATCAATGAGCAAACCTACAACCTGGGAATGCCCTCGTACTCCCGAAACATCGACAGCGGTTGCCAGCAGTCTGTGGCCGTGGCCTTCAGCTTTGGAATTGATCGCAACTTTATCATCGCGGTCATTGTGTGCCTGGCCCTGCTGATAATCATCCTTCTGGCCGTGGTGGTGCAGAAGAAGCAGAAGAACGGCTGGCACGAAAAGGACATCGATGACATACGCGAAACGATCATTAACTACGAGGATGAAGGTGGCGGCGAGCGGGACACGGAGTACGACCTGAATGTCCTGCGCAGCCAGCCGTACGAGGAGAAGCTCTACAAGGATCCGTACGCGTTGCAGGGTAGCATGCGCGATCCCAACGACATACCGGACATCGCCGATTTCTTGGGCGACAAGAAGGAGAACTGCGACCGGGACGTGGGCGCCACCACGGTGGACGATGTGCGGCACTATGCGTACGAGGGTGACGGCAACTCCGACGGCAGCCTGTCCAGTCTGGCGTCCTGCACCGACGACGGCGATCTCAACTTCGACTACCTGTCCAACTTTGGACCGCGCTTCCGCAAACTGGCCGATATGTACGGCGAGGAGCCCTCAGACACTGACTCCAATGTGGACGACGACCAGGGCTGGCGCATCTAGAAATCCTCGCCAGCCGCGGCAAGATGACGTAGAAATTGAAAAGACTTTTTATATACTAAGAGTTGTACGGATGTTGATAGTGTCGGGGACAAGGCGCCGGCCTAGCCGGTCCCAACGTCGGTTCAGAGATAAATACCCATGTGGGTAGACTATATATATACATATATTTTTATGGAGGAGTATTGCAAGGGCCCTGGGGAACAAGTTTTTGTTTTTTGTTTTGTAAATGCAAAAAGTGATCTTGATCTTACGTAAATGAACTATTTAAACTAGAGCTAACCACTAATGTAGCCAAGCAACTGCGATCAAACCACAAATTTCTGCAGAACTGTTATTGCTTCGATTCCACACACATTTAACGAAACACAAACGGGGTAGAAATATAAATATAAATCGAAATAGAAATGTCCGAAATATTCCTAAAAAAGCGAATTCGAAATCAATATGCATAAGAATTCATAATACCAACACTAGATAGTAGCTTACTTTAGAACTAATGTTAGTTAAAAATGCATTACACAACATAGTATGAAGAATTATATCGCATTAGCGCTTCGACAAGACAGATCTTCAATTAGTATGGAAATAGACACAAAATCAAAGTTGAACTAAATTCGATAAGACAAGTCGGTATATCTAAGTTAACACTTTAAACCTAATTTATCTAGAGCTATAAACCCTATTAATATCAGTATAAGTTCTTAGGGTTGTCTTCTAGTACATGTATAAATCAACAAAACCTAGTTTAAACTTATCAACTCGAGGGAGAACCAAACTCTTCCTGTAATTATGAACGTAACACGTGTGCATCTATATATCCATGTTATATTAAAAGGGATGTATAATATACAATACATAGATTTATATATGTAAGTGAAAATGTTCAATAAATCATTGCGATATGTATTTTTGTAAGTCTTTTCCCGTAGCTACTAAGATCAGTCTTAAGAGCCGTAAGTTGACATTTATTACTGCTAAGGCCAACCAATAATAGAAAAGTTGAAACACTTTATTTATATACAGAGTACATATTAATTTTGTAATTTACAACAAACGAAAGAGCCACACAAACACAACAATTGTGTTAAAATAAAAAATATAATAAAATCGAATACAATTCTGTGTTGATCATTTAACGGGCGAGATAAGCGATGGGGATTGGGAAAGCGTTATGTTCGATTGGAGGTGCCTTATTCTTATATAAAGCCAGACATCTCAGACAGCTGTAACCCCCGTTCCGTGGATTTTATTAGAAGTAATGAAAATGTACACAAGTGCTAGAGCCAGACAAACATAAATACATTTGTCTGTGGGTACATAGGCGTTTATATAAATGGTAAGTCATTGACTGAGGCGTCGGCGAGCGCTACTGTAAAGTGTAACCGGAGGAAAAGCGTCATTATCTTATCAGCGGAAAGTAGGTTACGCTTGCCTTTGGATTCGTTCGTTTCCAACAAAATCGATTGCGGCACTAGTCAATGAACCAAATTGGAGCAGTTCAATGGGTAAACGAGCGGCAAGTGGGAAAGAAAAAATGTGTATTCGTTGCAGCAGGTGCAGTTTCAATTGCCACAGCTGCATTTGTATCTATGATCGTCGACGCAGAGAACTTCATTAAGATTTGCATGCCTGATATGTCAAGGCAGCCAGGGGTATCTGTTAGATATGCCATTTTGGCCAGATGGATGCGATGCAGCTGCTGTCTGGATGTCCTTTCAGGGTGAAGAATAATAGCCTGTGGTATGTATAACACTGAATACTTACCTTACTTGAAACCAAAATAAAACAAATTCCATACTTCATTTGTTTTGAAGCCCAACACAAAGTTCGTTGGAAATTAAATTTGAATTGACTCTTCAAAGATATCAACATTTTGAAAGCCACCGATGTCAAAAGAAACTTCAGGCGGCCTTCAAGTGTCTTTCACTTCAAGAGTTTCAAAGGGATCAATATGTATAGAAGTCAAGGGGCCATCAAATATTCAAATTTCGGCTCAATTAAATGCATCCTCAAGTATTGAGTACTCCAAAATACAAAAACCAAAACATTTCTTGGTATCGAAATATGTCTGCATTGCGGAAATGCCCGACAGAAAAAATCGATCTGACGACGACAGATGTCTTTTCAATTTTGCGTTTTAGGACTTGAATTCCAGCAAAAAAAAAATTAACAAAAAAGAATTTGTGCCGGACATGCCTACGTGAGGTTTCACCGGCAACATGTGGCTCTGAGCTCCGAACGATCCAGAGGAAGCGCAGAAGAACTGGCGAAAATCGGCAAGAAAAATGGTTGAGTAATCAAATAACCTCTTCTGGCTACCTGCGCAGCTGCAGCTGCCAACGCACTCCTCAGGTGTGTATGGGACCGATTCTTCGCCAGGGCATATGATGTTTGGCCAGTGGATTAACATAGCAGCAAAGATCCATTGAAATCCCAAGAAGGTGAGGAGGCAGGGGTCGGTAGAACCCAAGCCACAATGAGAGAGCAAAGACTCGGCTGCGTCTTCGGCTACCTGGGTACCTCACAGATATTCTTGCATTCGGCTACAGCAGATACAGGTAACCAGATAACTCACCTTGACGCCAACGACAGCTGTACCGAGCAAGATACTCAGATACTCACCCATACCTGGGCAAATTTTAACGGAAAAATGAAAGCAAATCTTTGTAAGCAACCTGGCTTGAGGAAAAACCAGTATTTCTGAAACGGCTCCGATCGAGGTGTGTATCTGTTGGCTGGAAGTCTCTGCGCGGGCTTCTCTTTGACTGCCTTGGCTGAGCTCAGGTCGCGGAGTCTCTCTTTGGGTTCAAGTTGCAAGCCTTCCAACTTCTTCACAACGCGTCTCGAACCCTCACTTACATCACCTGGTTCTTGAGATACAGAATTACCAACTGACCCAAAGGGTTTCGCGTTCTGATGGCTGTTATTTGTTGTTTATGTTAGGGGTTTTTAAAAGATTGAGATACAGTAACTATTTTGGTTATGTATTGGTTACCATAACTTTATTGTATTATAATATCACAGTTAATAACAGCTATGAACAACATGGATTTTATTTTAGACGTTACAGAATATACATTTACAAATATTATAAATGTCGATTGTTTTCAGTAATCATCTAATGATCATGGTTTTCGCGTTCTGATGGTTGATACTTTGTTGTTAATGTTAGGGGTTTTTTTTTAAAGATTGAGATTCAATAATTATTTTGGATATTTATTGGTTACCATAACTTTATTGTATTATAATATCACAGTTAATAGCAGCTATGTACAACATGGATTTTATTGTAGACGTTACAGAATATAAATTTACAAATATTATAAATGTCAAATCATCTAATGATCATGAAATTAATATTGATATATGTATTTTAACATTCATTAGCTGTAAAATCATGGATATTAATGTACTGAGATCTATACATTGCGATGCATCGTCGTCGTGATGCATCACTCAGCTTCAAACTCGAACTCAACTCTTTCTGTCACGCACGAATCGAACGACTCCCGCGTCTTTCTGCAGAAACAGAGGAAGAAAAAGATACAGATACCTTCACAACTGCAGATGGATACGTATTGATGGGGCACGTCTTGGCGTTTTACTACCTGTTGATGGGGAAGATGCTGCTGCCAAGGTCTCGCTTTGATTAATTACGGTGGAACGGAGTGGAGTGACCATTGTCGGAATGTCCACGGATGAACAGTCGATTGCAAGACGGCCAAGATGCCTATTAGCACTCGCTGATTATTCATCACAGTTTCAGTTACCAGACTGCCCAGACAAACTGACTGCATTGATTTGAATTATTATTGAAGAAGGCATCGTCGTAAACACTTGTATTATGGCCAGTTCATTACACTCGGCAAGTGAGCGTAAGTACATAGTATATCATTATTTGGCATTTGGTAGGCCATAAATCCCTGCTGCCTAAGTGGGGTTTTTCGTCAACCCATACTTTTCACAGCTCGTTATGAAATACAGTCTAGAAAGTTCTTCGCCTGTAGCCTGTAATCTTAGTATATCATTGCCCGTAGTGGAAAATGTAAACAACTAACTGCTACAATTTACATTATTATTAATTTATTTAAAATAAGTATATAACTTTAAAAATATATTAAAGGTAACCTAATTGTAGGTTATAAAAGGATACATATATCTTATTGTTAGGATACTACAAGTAGTGTAAAATTTTACCCATAAGACTTCAACTCCTCCCTCTTCCGTTCTGCAAATACTGGCAAAATGCAGTGTCTGAATATTGAAATGGGTTCCAGATGATCTAGAGATTTTCGCAAATTAATTCCTCCCCCATCCGCTGGCAGTTACTTTCCCGTGACCCGGTGGTTGGGGCATTTGACCAACTGCAGTCGGCGCTGTTCCTCTGGCCGTTCTCCTCCAATGAGCACGCACTCCCAGAACCCATGGGAAAATTCAGCGTTTGGCTGCTCGGATCTGGGCGGAATATGCACTTATGCACTTACATGATATATGGCGACCGCAAACGGTTTCCCTTGGCCATCTTATCACCATGACGCCTTGTACGGCACTAATAACTCTATGAAGTCGGTACGTGGCTTCTGTGCTAAAACGCTTATTAGTTGCCCGCCGATTTCGAACCCTATCCCTTGCCAAGTTGGAGTCGGAATGCATAATGATGAGGCTGGTGGAGGCTCATGAAGGGAAATTTACGAAAAGAAGACGATAAAATGCTGACCATCGGGACGTGCCCGTTTGCAGTCGATTCTTAGCGATCATCGATGCCCGGCACGTACTCGCGCCTGATTTGTGGCGATCAGCAGGGATCGCCAGTCAAACACTCGTGGCAGAAATAACAGGGCCGGGATTAGGGAAAAGGTGCCCGTAACCACCAAAAGCCGATTCTTGGAATGCAGAAAAAACAGCAACCAAGGTGAGCAAATTCACACTCTACCACAGTCTCATACCCATATTTTTTTCATTCTGTGGCTTTTGTGTTTGGGTTTCTGTGCAGGTGCCTTGTCTCCATTACCCAGGCCATTCCATCGCTCAACTGAAAGCCGAAACACTTTGGAAAAATATTGCAATCAAAGCAGAAAATATGGTCTTAAACTAGTTTGGACACGTTTTCGCTGAAATTGAGACCGACACTTGACTTGACACTAACGCTGTCCAAATATTGCGGATGGCAAAACAGTCTAAACAAAAACAGAACTAAGCAAAACAAAAAAGCAAATAACATTAAATTTTTGAGTCAGCAAAAAAGGAGGAAAGAAAGCTCAAAGAGTTTTAAAATTTATTTTAGAAGACAGTCTTATATGAGACCCCTAAATATTTTAAGTTATTGCTAGGTTTAGCTAATTCAAATTAGTTCTGAATAATAGTGATACAAAATAAGATAAGTATTCGCAATAAAAATTTACTAAAATAATAATAAATATTTAAAAATTGAAATTGGGATTGAATTAACATTGGCAACTAATAAAACTAATAAAATAAATTAAAATAAAAATGTATTTAATATTCATTTTTGTTTTTGTCATAAAAATTCAACGATCACTTCATCTATTTTTAAATTTAATTAAATATCAGCTAAGATCTCTAAGCTCATACACTCCCCTTTACTTTTTTTGTTTATTGCCAATCTAATCAATTGGTTATGTGCAGCAAGCCCACAAAATCGAGCATATTGTTCATAGCACACACATTCATTAGGCATGACATAATATTTGATGAAAACAAAAGCGGAAATACGCGAACGTAAGCCAACTTGCAATATCTCGGGGTGAAGTCTGTTATAAAACTGGAAACATATTGTAGTTAACTACCGAAAACCAAATCACGAGGCCCATAAAATGCGGCTGTACTAGAGGAGCGGTTTGGTAGAAAGTATGACTAAAATATGCTTTACCGCAGAAGGGTGGCATCGGTATCGGTGGTGGTTCGAATAATGCACTCCCACAGCAAAAACTACCAAACAAAACAAAGGGCAAAACTCGAATGGGGGACAGCGAGAACAATAAAATTAAAATGAAACTTCGCTGGAAACCCTACAAGTGAAATATGACCCTAATACAACTGTCCGTCGGCGGGGGAAGCAATCAACCCTCTCTTCTCCGCCAAAATCGAGAGCAGCAATGCCAAAGAGTGGGTCTCCAAACTCCGTTCGAAAGTGCAGGGGGTACCAGAACAACCCCCGAAACAATGACAAAGGTGAATTGTTCAGTGCCCAATGACAACTGCATGCTCGAGTTCGAGTTCGGATCGCTCGGGTTCCGATCCCAAATTGATAAGCCCTGAGCACCGCATGAAATATGGGGTCTGCTGAACTGGAATGCATTCACTTTGTTCATTTCAACATTCCAGACGAGCGGGTTGGAGGAACATACATATCTATTCTTGTTTGCAGATTGCACGATGTATGCTCTAGATAGTGGATATCTTTTTTGTGTGTTCCCGACAATCGTTTGATAAATGGCGCTCTCTATCTGGGCAAGCTTCCTCAAATCCCTTTGATCATAAATATTTATTCACAACAAATTTGCCAGCAATGCAGAAATGTCTCCGATGATCAACGGAAAAGCACGTCCAAAGCAGACAAAAGAAATTGGATACAGCTACAATCTGCAAAATGTTTCAATGAATGTTCTTATGATTATATATTATTCAAAGATACTCTTCTCTGTAAGTTACAAATAATATAATAAAAATAATATTTTTATAAAATCTAAATATATTTCTAAAACATTCTAGTCTGATGGACCATATAAGTAAGGAGAAAAGAATATCGGTTATAATTTAAGATATAGAAATATAAATATATAGAAATATTATATTATCGTAACGATTTTCCATAAAGTACCTACTTATAATAAAACTTTCTAATTTATTTAGTTTTTACTCAAACAATTTATTTAAAATTGTCCATTCAATATTTTTTCTGAATGATAATTTTCCACCAATTTTATTTCGCTGTTTAATGTGTAGGGCCTTAACAACTGAAAACAAAATGTACGATTCGACCAGCAGCGACGGGGAATTGGAGCAACAATCTGCTGGTGGCGATGGCGGGTCAGGCCAAGCCGACTTAAAGCCAAAGCCAGAGACCAAAAAAGGCACAAAAAAGGCAAAGCGAACGGCTGCTGCCAGTCGACATTACCAATAAATCGACCAAAAAAGCAACGGCAAAGAAGGCATTGACACAAAAGTTTCGTTTTACGGGCAAAAGGTGACGACTCGAGTGGCGTTGAGTGTCTTGCGGTTAAGGAAATGCAGGCCCAAAAGTGCAGCCCGTAGAAAGTGCAGCCACGACCCACTTTGGAGGTTGGGGGCGAAACGCCATTTGGAAAACCCACTCCGAAACGGCATTTGTTGGCAATTCAGTAACTCGATAGGGAAATGCGACCGCAGTTGGAAGCCTGCTGCCAGTTAAGCGGCTTAATAAAGAAATAGCCTCGAAAATATTCGAGGCGATCACTCATTTTCCATGTCCAGCAGATATTTCAATTTTCCAAAAATTCGGACCACACATCGTGAGAATTATCACCAAAAGTAGGTTGGTAAACATGAAAAGTGCCTGTCCTAATGCATTCAGATTTACTACCCAGGCAGATCATAAAAACCACTTCGAGGCAAACAAACGAACAAAAGAGAGATATATGGATGGCATAACAGCTCCGTAAGATGATAGCCCAGTCTTCGTCGGGAATCTTTGTCATTGCTGGGTAATGGTAACACTCGGAAATCTCAATGGGATCCGAAGAGAGCAAGGCTTTTGACAAATTAGACGGTCATTTGAGAATTTTAAGTGCAACAGACTGGCTGGAAAACAGGGTGCAGTTCATGAGGTATAGATGGGCACATGCGTGCTGTCTATTCCCCCTAATTACCTTGGAAGTGCACCGCCATATCGCAGGCACCTTTCGAACTTTAAGCCACCCAACAGCACAAATTGTTTTTACAGCTCGCTTTCGTAAGCTTCTCGTTTGGTCTATGTGTCCCGTCAACGATATTGCTGCTGTTTCAGCTGATGTTGTTGCTGTCGATGATGTTGCTGTTGCTGTTGCAGCTTGTGGCAATGACGATAAGGTTGGAACGTCGAGGGTAAACGCATGGTATTATTAATTGGATTTAACGCAACTTAAGCAATGAGTGCAGTGCGTAAGGCTTCTGTGAAGAGCCTACAATGTTGGCAAGGTACATTGGTTAGAACCATTACAGAACTTCAATAGATGACGCACAGCAGTTCAAAAAAAGAAGTACTAAAAGTGTAATTTTCGAAATTTTCAAGTTGGTTTCGTTTTCTATAAATCAAATACTGGTGATTATAATCATTTTAATTTCGATGATTAATATACAACCAACATATTATTAATTCTAAAGTAAAAGAAAAAAAGGCGTCAAGTTTTAGAAAAAGACTTAAAAAATAAAGTTCTTTAAAACTAAAAAAATGTTGGTGTTTTTTTAAATAACATTCAGGGTACTTACTAGTCTTGGATAAACTAAAAAATGATATTTTCGGCAGGAATCATAACGTAAATGATTTATTAGAATTTAATATTTAAGTACAAAGATTTATTTCTTTAAAAAACCACGTACTTTTAAGTGCAGATCGTTTCAAAATTTATTTATTTTCTTTTTAATTTTTTCTTTACAAAACCTAAAACCTAAAAAGACTATTTTTTGCTTAAAGTGCACTAAGTCCAGCGCTTCAAGCTGAAAGATTTGAACCATGACAGAGTTGGGAAACTTCAAGGTGCTGGTGAGGCAATCCGCGTGTTGTACATTGTTACTGCTTTTCATTTATGCCAATAGACCGCTTTGCATTCTCACCTTTTTTCGCACTGCTGGGCGTTTCTGCGTAAATTGCATTTTACGCAGCACTAACGCTAAGAACGAGGTTATTTGGCCGCTCTCGGATTACCCCAAAGTGCAATTGTCTATGGAAAATATGGTGTATGGTGTATGGCCCATAGAATACGGTAGCTGTCCGCGCTTTTCAAGTCCGCCGATGGAATGATGGTCGTTGGTAATTTGGTGGCGAACGTGCCGTCACAAAAAGTTGAAGATCCTAAGCGGCGGCCTCTTCAAAGCGATGGCCAAACTCGACTTGACTGACACTGCATTTCCGGTGGCTTTGACCAATGGATTTTCCACTTCCATTTCCACGCATTAGGTGCTTCCGTGAGGCAGTCGCTTTGTTCGTCTAATTTCAATTACCTCAAAACGGCATTTACACAAATTAGAAACCTTTGTGAGCGCAGTTCGGATCGCTGCTCTCGGGAGGCCCTCTATTGAACCGAAAACTCAAAACTGATGCCAACACGACGGGACAAACTATAATCCAAACAATAGCGATAGATCGGTGTGCATGGGAGTGCGTTCTGTTAAAACAAATGAAGCGCGAAATTCAAACAAAACAAATGGGCAAAGAGGAATTTTGAGGAAAGCACAAACATTTCAAATTGAAAAGTAAATGCTTTACAGTAAACATTGATTAGGATAACCTTTAAAAGGAAGGGAAGAGATAATGTACTCGAAAAATACGTAAATAACAAAAGGAAAGTTAATGAAAGACTTAAAATATTTTATATAAGTTTTCCAAGTATTGAAAGTACAAATATCAGATCATGCAAAAATTATGTTAAGCGAAAGACTTAAAATATTTTATTTAAGTATTCAATTTATTGAAAGTAGATATATTAGGTCAAACAAAATCTCCCATCACTTTACAAATGAAATAACAAAAATAAAGTTCGGAAAAAATTTCTGAATATAATTTGTATTCATTGAGAGTAAGATGAATTCGGAATAAATTCCCCGAATCATTATTTGCCCATACTGAGCGTTCCAAACACATGGATTTTCTCTAAGGTAAGCAAAAATGCCGGTCGTTTTTTCCACTTAGTTGCCTTGCAAAATCTCCCATAAAATTAACAGAAATCAAGCGTATCCCTCGGTGAGAAAAATAGAAGCAATGTTTTGAATGCCTCGGCAGCGATTGTTTACACTACCCAAAAGGTGCCCACATATGGTTGTAATTAGTTGGGATTGTCTGGTCATCAGCTACATCTATAGCTATGTAGGCTGAGTAATATCACATTTTATTAGATACTTGCTGGCTACTTGTTCCAACCTTTTTGTTATGCAAATGGTGTAGGTATACCTATGAAATTAACATAATATTGCTGTTAAACTGTACTGCAAGAGTACATAGTATGGGTGTGCCAGCCTCATTGACAGGCATAAAAAAACAGAAAGAAACTATTTTTGTGGTATGGAAAAATGTAGCCGAAAAAGGTCAATTACGCGACTTCCTCCGGGGGGCAGCTCAGCGGCTCATTGCCACTTTCCCAGGCCCCGGGTACAAAACCCATCGGAGCGGAGCGTCCCCTGGAAGCCTCATCCTCACGCGACTCCGTTTTACACAGTCGAATGCACTTGCAAGTTGGTAACAAATTATATTTTTCACAATCCACTTTTCGGGCCAAAGTCAACGCGGGGGTTACTGCGAGCAGGTCTGTCATTATCGTGATATACAACTCGCTGAATCAACCCAAAGACCCTGTGGTTCCGAGTGGAGAACAGGTGTCATCCGCTTTGCTGTTTATCTGGAACTACACCTGTGCCGTTGCCATGGCAAATGGTAGGGTAAACGTATATACATAGACGTAAATCTCTAACAGAGCCAGGGGTCTTATTATTATTATATCTTGCCAGACCGTACCATTTTATATGTACATCTTGCATTATGCTCGAATTTCCCATTTTTCCCCTGAACATCGCTAATTGTTAACGCCATTTGGGTAATTTGATCTATTTCGCGTTGAAAGCGTTTTGCTGACTCATTTTCGAGTAAATTACACAAGCAAAACAGAAGCTTGCAAAAATTGCTTTGGCCAACTTTTCTTCTTGTCTTCCATCGCATTTTCGTTCCGACTTACCTGTCGAAACTTCCCGTGAATAATTAAGAAATTAGTTCATTATGTTGGTTGAGAGCAAAGCGGGGAACAATTTAAAAGAAATGCAAATGAAGATGTCTTGACAAAAGCCAAGAGTTGCTTCTGCGTATAAGGCCAGAGCTTGTTTGGACTTAAAATGGGATTCTTCCCACCGTATAAGTCGGTTGCTTTGTCCATATTCACACGGCTAGCTTAGTCAAGGCGATTGATCAATATTTATCTGTAGCCCACTGATCTTTTTTTATCGATTGCATTTGGGTATGGGTGAGAGTTATCGTTTCTTTTTTTCTTTGCGCAATGACGGTGTTTCTAAAATAAGGCCTATAATAATATTTTACTTCTCTGATGGACAAGTCAGCTCAGTAAGTCACTTCAACTTATGAAAGCAAAATCATATCTTATCTGCAGCTCTTTTTTATCTGAGCACACAGAACTTCGATAAGAGGAGCTATGCACATCCCGAGTTGCAGAGGTACTTGTAACATATTGTAGCATAGTATCCATATCGGAGGCACTGCACCCACGGCAACAACTCGTTGTCCACGGTTCGTTCAACTTCGGCCCAACCTCCATTGCAAAGTAACCAGCAACTCCAAGTACACAGCGCATAAACACCATCGAACCCAACAAAGCGACAATAGAATGCGAAGCCAGCTACAAAAACATAAAAACACCAAAACGATAAAGAGCTGACGGTTAAATTCAAATACTAGGAAGGTTTCTGATCAACCGAAGTTGGAAATACCCTAGCAGATCCAACTACACAAGTTTATCAGGGGGTTTAGTTATAACTATATAATTTGGGGACCATTTTTTTCTATATCTTTTTCCAATTAGGCTGATTCGTAGATACATTGCGTAGAAGAGTAAATAGACTGTTATTTTCTCTTCAAATTGTAAAAATCACAGGAGTTTTTCCAAAATAAAACTCACAATGAATGTTTTCGGTCCCTGAAATAAACAATTTGTTAGGTTAAGCAGCTTTATTTCTCAATTTGTAGTAATTATAAATGGTTGTTTGCAAAATTGTCTTTTAAGATTTCGTTGAGACACCTCTAATTCTGGGAAAAGTAGAAAGTAGCTTATCACTTTGAGTCATAACCCGTCACCTTTGTGTAACTCACAAATAAGTACGAACTGGTACGGTATACTTTCTTAATACAATTTTATTTATATTAAAAATAATAATAATAATACATATATATATATATAATATTAAAAATAATTATTTAAATATAGTGACTACCTATAGTTTTCAAGAACTACCATTGTTAGTTACACCTAACAATATTATTAAAATGGAAATACCTTCTGAAAGCGCACCAAACCGATTGTTCAAACGGTCGAACTCGGACTCAGACAATAGAGCTGAACCGCGGACCTCTGCTGAACCATTGAACCCCCGATCCCCAGCCCCCGCTGCAACCGTCAGCCCAGAAAACTGCAGAAACGGGCAACGTCTAAGTCCGGGCCGAGGGTCAACATGCAACATACATTCGAATGCCAGGTCCGTTCGGTGAAGTTCGGTTCGACTTAAATCCATTTCATTTCACGGCGGCGTAGGCCTGCAAATGAGTCACGACGATGACGACCAAACCCAAAAGCAATTCGGGCCGAGAGTTGAAAATTGAGACACAGCAATTAGCTGCCATTGCGCCGATCACGTGCCCGTTCGAAAGAAAAGTAAAGCAAAGTAAGCCCAAAGTTCCGTTTATGTGCCTCCTCTAAAAGCGTTCGACGCAGGCGCGACCTCGTTTTCCTACTCCGATTTCTGTCTGGACATTGCCGGCGGCTTGACTCTACCAGCCCTCATTTTTTTGGTACTCCATTCTTCAAGGGGTATATTGCCTTTATGTAACACCTACGAGGGCTAAGAATTTACTGATATAAATGTTTGCGATTGAGAATAAATAAAGGCGATAAAGAATAAAAATTTGTCATCACCATTCGTAACATGGTGTATTAAATCAGAGCTCCAGATTAACTTTATGATATAGAAATGCTTTTCTGAACAATTGGGAATATTGTAAAGTCTATGAGAAACTGGATCTATAAAAAAACAACACCAAATGTAATTCTATTCCAACACACATCTTGAAAAAGTGGTTCTAGAGATCGCATTCTAAATATTTAGTACAGTTTGAAATTGTCGTACAAATTCAGAAGCAATAGTCTTACTGGTTTGGGCTCAGCATTGGTTTTCGAACGTTTTTGGAATAGTTTTAAAAATATAGAATGTATAAAATTGCTAATATTTGAGGTATTCAAATATCAAGGCGCTAGAGTAAATTTAATTTTCTTGTCACACTTAAAAGCTATATGTTATCTTGTTAAACTAAAAACGATGTATTTGTGACAGATACAATTCTGGAGACTTAAGCAAAACCTGTTGCGTCTGTCCGACATCCGATCACTTTAATATAAAGCTGCATTTAATTTTCGAGGGTATGCAGAGTGTATAAGTTACCCACTCGTTCTCGTTTGTTGATGTTGCTTTTGTTGGGCATAATTAACAACAATAACACCACTCGCCATTGCTTATTTGACAGTTTTGCAGTTGGCACAGCTGCCTGCCCACATTTTGCAATTCCCCTCATCCGCTGCCCGGGTTCCTGCATTATGTTTCTGGAAATCATTTGTTGCCGTGCAGATTTTCATGTATTATTTATTTGGTGCACTCGGCTCACCCCTCGCAGTCCCATTCCTATTTGCTACCCCAATCACGAAGCAGCTGCACTTCCAGTGGCCACAGAATGTAGGCCTTCAGGTAGTGGAATGATGCAGATTGAAGATTATATCGGAATTTTGTATAGAGAACTACATTTATCTACCAAGAGGTCGATATTTTTTATAAGGACCTACATTTATCTACCAAGTTGAACAGTCTTTTCATATAGTACTTTCCAAATGCTACTTAAAAAGTTCGAAAAAGGATTTTTTGTACCTTAAAGAAATTAATTATTAGTTTAAAATAAATATATAATCTTTTTTTTAAGAACTATTGTGATTCTTGTTTAAAAACTTCACAAACATGTTTGTTCTGCAGAACTCTATTTGCCCTTTTTCACAAAATATGTATAAGAAAATTCTTAGAACTAATATGACTTTATTTACTCTTAACACCAAATGGTATAAAGTTCTCAGTCAAAGCCTGAAAGGAAATTACACTTTTAAGTTATAAGTGGTAAATGTTTGGCAAATCTGAATTTATAAGGGTGACGTTCTTCTAAAAATGTTCAATATGTTTTAGGTTCCAAATGGTTTCCTGCGGGCTCATCACTCAAGTATTTAAAAACGAACTTGAAATATCACTAATCTCAAGAGATTTTCGGAGGCACGAAGCTACAGAGATCTTTACACTCTCCAAAAATGGGTTGTTCAAGCCCATAGCCTGCTAAGCCAGTCGGAACGTCATTGAGCTGTCAGAGTGAGTCGATTTTCTAAATTCAATTAAATCCCTCCCTCCGTCCTGGGATCGCTATGATTGACAGCTGCCCCGTTCCAGTTTTCAGTTCCCCTGCATCAGCATTTTGGGGAGTATGAGCATTCGGAGAACCAAAGTCTATTAACAGACCTAAAGATGGCGGCTTATTGTTTGCCAGGGTCTGAGGGAGTCTCAAGATTTGCCCGAAACACAATTCAAATTCAAATCCAATTCAAATCAAAATTTTATTAGGGCATCTTGCTCAGCGATATTCCCATCAATTAAGAGGGGAATTATTTATGTTTACCAGGGTAACCAGAGCCCACTCATAACCAAAATCTTTTGAGCTCAGTCGCGAGGATTCCTTTTAATTAGAAGAGTTCAAATAATTTATGGCCTTTCGGGGGGAGTTACTGTTTACACCAGGCCTAAGGCCCTCTATTTATTTGTGCAACACAAAGCTGAGAAATTTCAATAATAAAAGTTGCCCAAACATATATATGCCCAGTTCTTGGGAACCGCCGTCTGCTCCTCCCCCAACAAAGTTGCACACGTTTGGAGATTTACATTCAACCATAAATCTTCCGACGGCGCTTTCCGCCCTCCGAGATGCAGTTGCCCATTAAACGACACCAGGAATCGGGGCATGGGCGTGGGGATTCTGCGGAATGGGAGGGGGTGGCACGGGGCCAAGTGCTTTCACTCCCAAACCAGACGCCCCCAGATCTCCCACAACCGATGCATCCGCCGTTTTTGTTTACTTCACTGTCATAAAATGTGAATGCCTACTTTGGCGCTAATTTAGTGGACGGTGATGGTATGGCCAGGTTCGCCTCCCGATTTCCTTGAATCCAATTAACTTTCGGAAACGGGAGGCTACCGAAATACCCACACGACGCACGTTAACACGCCCCGAACGCGGTTCGTGCCTAGTTGGTAGACGGAATGCCTATTTCGGGCTATTTGATTTGACTTAATGTCCATTGCCATTTGAATGATGACAGACAATGGCCCAGTGACATTTTCCTGCCAGTGACATTAGGACAGAAATGGAGAACAGCCCCTTTCATGTCTCATAAATTGGCTCCAACTTTCATTGCCACCAAATAAGCAGAGAACTGCACTTACAATGTCGCTGGTTAGGCATTATGGGCTTAATGGTCTTGCATGTTAGGTATTCAGGAAGTTGTATTGGAAAATTAGTTAACCATTTTCTTATCATTATTATTATTTGGTTTTAAATAGTCAAGAAATTGGAGAATGGTAAGTATGAGGATAGATATATAAAGAGGCAGTATCGGTAAATTAATTTTATCTTCTTAAATAAAGGCGATACATTTTAAGGAAGATATGACATACTTCATAACCTTTCAAACTAAATCCTTAATATTTTATACTTAAGTGAACGAATTTCTTAAAAACTTTTATTTATTATTTGAATGTTATTATATTATTATTATTATTCTAATATATAATTTTCTAAAATTAAAGAAAATATATTTTTCACAGTTATTCTTACCCTCCTTATAAAGCATGCATTCCTTTGCCAAATTTTAAGTACATCAACGAGATGGCTGCTTTGATCATTATCGAATCTCTTGGTATTTGTCTAGGCAAATCTCAAAGAGGAGTGTACCTAAACCATAAATAAACCGAATGTTTTTGCACCCATATCTGGAGGAGAAGCGACGTACTGCTGGCTGTGCTGTGTGCCGGAGTTTGCATTTAGCGCCGTCTGCCGATAGCTATTTATATATCCCAACTGAACTGGGACTGGGTGATCCTCGGCATCTCCACATCCAAGGGTAATTCCAAGGGGAATGGGGTGGTGATGATCATAAGTGCTCGGCGGGTAAACAAGCAAACAGGGCAAAACAAAACTCTGGACTCTGGAGTCTGATTAGTGTCAAGCCAGGCTATTTATGAGTGTCTCGATGGGATTAGTCGGCTCCAGCTGGGTCTGCATGTCGTTTATTTTCGTAGTTTTGCGTCCAGATTGCTCAGTTGCTTGTGGCCAAGTAATTTCCAGTTGGGGCTCATGATCAACTTTGACCTCTTTTGTCCGAATGGTCAGGCCGCATTTGATTGCCAGCGTTTATGCTTATGGCCCGTCTTTCTTTTTTCTTTTTATTTTTCTTTTTTTTCCATTTCATTTCGGGCTTTTGGCGAGTGCGAGTCAGTAAAACCAGTTTTCCACCGCTCGATTTCCAGTTTTCAAGTTTACACAAGTTAAGAAAGCTGCTGCAGCATTCAAGCCAGGCCAACTGCTGACTAACTGACTGCCAAGACTCTGTTGATTTTTTATCTTGCACCTTGTTTATGCAAAAAATATTTCCAAGCTTGCAGTTTCAGTCTATCTTTGTTTTTCTAGTTTGTTTCTTTTTTTTCTTTTTGTTTTCATACTTTAAAGTTGACTATAATTTCATGTGGTGTATATGCGCTTTAATAAAAATAACTTGGCCATAAAGTGCCTGTGTGTTGCCTGTCACAATCTGGATCTGGAAGGCTTAATGGACTCATAAAGCTTCAGGCTAAGATGCCAGGTCAGATATGCTAAGGAATGTGGGGAACTAGGAAGAAGTGGTATACCTATGGGTATATATAAATACCCGACCTGCAGGGTAGAACCCCTTGGGGGTTTTAGGGGCAGCTGTTCTCTATAACTCTTTAGGAATTTCAGTTTTTACATTTTCTTAGCTTATGACAATGTCTAACAAGGAAACCCATTTATGTTTTGCAGAATTCACTTATTAGTATTTTATAATAAATATTGCAGAGATCAAAAAAATAGTAGAAAAAGCCAACCTAATAATATTTTTGGTGCATAAACATGCTCCTATTGGTAAGAGAAATAAATTATGTATAATAAATAAATTAAATACTATTTTAAGTTAGAATCATCAAGGCATTTACTCAACAAAACTTACGCATTTTCTTTTTAGAATCTACATTTGGTAAGAGTTATAAAACCCATTACTTATATACGCAAAAGAAAGAGAAGCCTAACAAATTATATCTATATATTAGAAAGTTGCTCTTTGGAATCTTCTTAAAGCCAGAGTTATGAAACCCATTATTTAATAAGTAAAATAAAGATAATATTTATTATCCAATACAATTTTTACAATTATGAATGAATTTAGTTAGTGAAAAAAAAAATCATTTTTTTGAAATACAGACTGTGTTTTATTGAATTACATTTCCTATTTGTTTATAGCGACCACCTCTAACAAATTATACGCGACACTCTCGACTATTTTTCATTGACACTAACTTATAATTGAGGGTTTAATTTTCGCTTATAATTCGCACTTTGCATCTCTGTTGCTTCTCCTCCGTGGATGGTCGTGATCAGTAATTGGGTTTACGAGCTGGGCTTGAATGAATTGAAATTGTTTTGCAGTTGAGCTTCAATTATGAGCTTCTCTCGTTTTTTTGCCATACCCCCCGGTATTCCACCCACCGTCCAGTTTTATTGTGAATGGCTGATCGTCAGTCGACTGTGTCAAGGGCAGAGCTCAGTTTTGCTTACAAGTATTTTAATTGCATTACGCAAGTTTTGCGTTCTCGATAAAACAATGGAAATGAGGGGGGAAACACATTTCCCTGTATTTCAGTTACGGGGTCGATAAAGAAAAAGTCTGACGCATTCCACATGCTATGTTGTTTTCTTTTGATTTGTAACATGCAATTTATCACACCCGCTAACCATTAGTCATAACTGCATCGCACCTATGGAGAGAGAAATCGTAAAAAAAAGGTTGTAGCAAATATTTTAGTTTTAAACATAACATTTATAGTTATATTATTTTAATTAACAAATTTTTTTAATGAGAATATAATTTTTTCTTAAGATTACTTTATTAATGGAACATTAATACAGTGTGATATAAAGCAAATCCATTAATGGAATAGACCTTGGTGTATTCTGACACATTTCATGCGGTTGGCCGTTTAGCTTCCTCCAAACTCTTCAATAACATTTTATAGGAACAATTTTGGGCATATTTCTCCCAATGCAATCCCATGTCAGAACCGATCACAAAGGAGAATCATATGATGGTGTGGGCAAACAAACGTGACATTTGCCCGGAAAGCTCTGTGGTTTGACCGGGGAAAACCAGGGGAATGGGAAACGGAAGTGCACAACATGAAACCCAAAGCAAACACGTATGGAAAGGGAGCTGATAGGATGATAGTGATAGCCATATACCCATATGGGAGAGATGAGGCCCGAAGGTGAAGCATTTGCACGCCATTAACACCCACCAACATTTATTCCCATACCCCAAAACCATCTCCGCATTTTTGGCCTGCACGTGCACTCCGTCTCAGCCACAAAGTTCGAGTGGGAGAATGGCCATAAATAAATGTCATAATGCAATAAAAACGAAAACAAACCAAAAAGCATGCATATGTACTTAAGTGGCACAACTCAGAGGCGACACGCGACCGCGACCCCAAATGCGAAAAGATATATACAATTGTATATGAACATGCAGCTTTATGTATGAACAATGCATATGGAATGCCAAAAAGGAAATCTGCAACGGAATTGCATGTAAGATGGAAGTGATGCCGAATTTTAGTGCGTAGGCGACCCCTGGGAACATTAAAGTGATCACTTGGAAAAAAACAAATAATATTTAATAAACATTATTGTTAGCAGTCTAAGTTGTATTATTTGAGGCGAATAAAAGATGTATAATGATGATTTTTAATGAAATTACTTGTACTTAGTTGAATTAAATTGTGATGAAAATTATTCAACCTACATATAATTATTATAAATTATTCAATCTGCAACGGAATTGTAAGGTGGATGTGACGCCGAATTCTTCTGGTGCGTGGGCTATCCTTGGGAAACATTACAGTGATCAGTTGGAGAAAAATAAAAAAAATATTTAAGTCTAAGTTTTATTATATAAGGCCCATAAAAGATGTATAATTATGATTTTTAATGATCTGTACACAAATTACTTCTTCTTAATTGAATCAAATTGTGATGAAAGTTATTCAAACTACATGTATTGTCAGTTACCTTTGTTTAACAGTATCATAACAGTGATTATGAGGCACATTTAACGGCAGAAAAAGAATTATAACTGCAGCTATGTATAAATTGAAATACGAAAATTCCCTCAACTCTTCTTTACAATCGCGTGTTTTAATGTTTGTGCTCGTGGGTGCGTGTGTCGCAGTCACGCAAAAGTCTTTCGATTTCGTCCAATGCCAAATAAGGCCTCCATCTTTTAAGTTTTCATGCGCGGTATTCTTAGGGTAAAATGGGTATGTGATATCATAGATAGCCAAACTATAGTAATGGGCTAGCTAAAGCATGAGATTCAGGCGGTTTAATAGAATAGTGATTTTTGTAACTAAGACAAAACATAAGTTCTTACTTACATACCAAATTTCATATCGATCAACAAAAAAATATGAATTCTTACTATTCAAAGGGTATTTATTGGTCGGGACTCTCCACTCTATAGTTATTTTTTGTAGTTTATGCTGAGCTCACCAAGCGCGCTCGACTGTAACAAGAAGAAGGGGAGTGCTGCCGTGTGACATGTGGATTTCTTGTGACAGCATTTCGCAAAAGTTTTAGCACCCAGATCTCAGCTCTCAGACCAACCTATGCAGAGTTTATTTGCATAACTCACTCTGAGAAAATCGACAAACTTGGTTTATGGCAACCAACAAATTGCAATCAGAGGATAGCTTGATAACCACGATCGGGAATTTATGCGATTTATTTTGCAAATCCAAAAATGATAGAACGCTCTACGGTTTAAATTAAAACAGAATTGGTATATTGCAATCATTAATATCAATATTCATGATATTATGGCTTTAAACTGGGTTACATTTTTTAATAATAATCAAACCTGTATTACCCCTGATGATATTAAAAGTTAAATGATTCAGGAAGAGACAATACCACTTATAACTGCGCTGTTATTATACAGATCGCAACTGTTTTGCACGATTATATCACTCATACTGTACGTACACACGAACTTTCTTTTTGGGGCTCCAACAGATCTACCAAGTTCAGTTCCGGTTGCTGATTCTTTTGTCTGGGTTTTGGTGCGTTTGTACGGGTTCGTGTTTTGGGTGAAAATGATAGTTTATTATCATAATTAATCCGGGTTAATGTTTATTGTTGGACAGCGTTTTGCTGACTTTCGCTTGTGCATACACATATATTTTTCGTAAGCTTCTTTTTTTAATAACGGAATTTTTAATTTGATAAGAACTCAAGATAAATAATCACTTCCCAGGGGATTGTTGGCTTTCTTCGGAATAAATATTGGACGCAAACAGAAATCATAACTCAAGACACGACTCATAAAAGTTCTTCGCCGCTCACCTCGAACCCATTTGCCAGTTAATAAATATCAAAAGAGTCCGAGGGTTGACTTCGTTTTGTTTGTTTTGGCTTCACTCCAAAAGGGGTTTTAGAGCGGATAAACAACGACTTAACAAGACCGCCGACTGCAGACCAGGAGGATGGGTATCGAAGCCAGCGGAACGGGGCAGGAGGTCCTGGCAGCCCTTTGAGAAGTAATTTTTTTGGCAGCTGCCATCCAAGGGGGTTCATTACCAGTTTTTTTTTTGGCAGGACGCGTGCGCCAAGTCAAACGCAGGATAACCCGTAAGTGTGTCCTGATGGCGCAAACGTAATTCTATTTATTTAGTTTCCCCCGATTTTTTATGGTTACTGCATTTGCAATTCCCTTTAAACAGAAGGGAAAAGAAACTGGAGCGGTGTGAGGTTTTTTTCTGGATAAACAAAGTCTGTTAACATTTTTTGTTTATTTATTCCCAGCACATATCGGAGGCTGTTTGGAAATCGAATTATAAGAACTACGTAGCCTGCAAAGGGTAAAATTCGGATTTATTTTATGACTTTCTATATTCAATTAGTCGAAACATCAATTTGTATTCCTCATACTTAAAACCGCCCTGTGTGCATTTTTGACATATTTGGAAGGAAATCGGAGAACGTATGCGTTTCAAATTCAATTTCAATAATGTCCTCTCGGGGTTGGCTATAAATTCTATCGCCTGACACTCTATAAACATGGAAATGGAAACGGCAATATATTTTGTAAACTTAACATTAGTGGAAAAGGTTTTGATTTGTTTCGAATTTTAATGACACACACCGAAGTGACGCAGGGTGATGACTTATATAGATCCATTGACGGGGGATGTACTGCACCACTGGGTGGATAATTTTGACCCAAATGGAAGTCAGTTCCCCTACCGCACATGTGTACGTACTCGCACCACCGGAACACACATTTTATGTGAGTTGTGCGTGATCTTAGCAATTATTGCCTCTTCAACTTTCAGACCGGGTCCGTGCCGTCAGCGACAAATCTCCTCGGTTAGCCGTAAAATCGAGAGGCATGTGGAAAAGTGATAATCGACGAGGTGAGGAATAGGTTCTGACACTCAGAAATGGGAAGATTCTTTTTATTAATTTTAATGGCCCAGCTCACAACAATAGAAATTCAGCTTAAAATAGAAAATAAATAGAATAAAAAACATGTTTGTATACAAAGAAAATAGGCAAGTAAGTTCTTTAATCTATGTAATTTCTCTTGGAATTCTTGGTTTCAAACAATAGAGATCCCATAGATACTGTGATATAGAGCCAATTGAGAAAGAAACCGCAAATTTGGCGTTGTCAGTTAAACGGAAACTTTCGTATCTAAACGAATCGAAACGGAGGCAATCCAATAGATATCAACGAGTCGCAAACGATGACAAGTACAAAAGTCGCAATTAAATCTTGAGAAGTAGTAAGAGAAAAGGGCAGAGCCGAAAAACACATTCAATAGATAGCTGTTATGTGGAATAGACAGAAAGAGAAACACAATGCCAATTGTCTTGGGTGGGCGTTTCTCAAATGGGGGAAGAATGGTATAGCTACAGAAAAAAAAGGAAGACAAATCAATCGAATGGAGCGTTTGCAGTAGCCTGATGAAATCGCCCAGATACTAGATAAAAGTATAAGTACCCCATAGCATGGAAAATTGTCTTGGCATAGAATGAAAGAAAGCACTACAGTTAGCTCTGAAATTAACTTCCTGCAAGTTGGGAAAACTGACAATTTGACAGGAAAGAAAGACTTTCCTTACAGCAACAAAGAAGCAATTTATGGTTATCACAGATCCCAAATTGGTTACGATTTGAGTTCAATCAGATACGCATAAATATAGTCGAATGTACATATGATGAAGGGTCTCTTGTAAATTGGGAACAATAAAAAACTTGAGAATAAGAATAATGCTAAATAAATATATTTATCAAAATAAACTACATAAAAAATGGATTTTTTTAAAGTGCAACAACGTCCAAAACTTTGATAACGGATTAGTTATTAAGAACAACTCACACAAAATGCTCCCAACCGTTTCGTAGTTCATTAATCAATTTCATGAGCAATAAATTCGATTTTCCTCTAATCGACATAAGCGAACAAATTGAGGTTATTTTTCCTGAGTCAGCATTGTGCAATTGAAAATGCCATATCTATACGTTGGATCAGCAAGCGGATCGAAAAACTGTGATTTGTTCTGAATAATTGAATCAATTGAGTGAGTAGGGACCCCAGCAGAAGCAGCCGCATAAAGAACATTTTCATAATTAGAGCAACCGAAAGAGATTCGGAGAAAAATTAATGGAATTGTTAATAATGCGCCGCACAGATTTCCCAGAGGCCCGGCATAAAAGCGCAATACTTAAGGGGGCACAGAAATCTCGGGAGGCAGAACTAAAGTCAAGCAATTGAAAGCTTCCCGAAAATGTTCCTCTCTTTATTCTTACTTTGCGCCGGCGCGGCCAATGCACTTTTGGTAAATATGTAGAATTGTATACACTTGAGGGCAAAATACTATCATCACTCGGAAATGGATAATATTTTAATCCTAAAAATATTGTATTTACTAACTACATAGATTAGGTAATCTTCAAAATTTTAAAATTAAGTATAATGTTGAACTTCTTCCCTTTAAATATACATAGTTACTATTATTGTGTTCTCAGATGTTCCCAAGTGCGTAATGGATCGATTTTGGGAGCTGCCATTAAACACACCTAAGCCTCGAACTCGGACTTCAAAATCAAATTTAAATACCACTCAGACTCAAATTAATTCAGCGTGCTTAACTTTTATGAGTTATCAATTGAGACCGTTTTTGTACCGAGGCAAAGGAAGAAATTATCGGCTGGTATTGATTGGAAATATGGGAAGCAGAGTTCAAATGCGTCACGATTGCAGTGCTGCGGTAGAATCGCCCCGCCCAACCAAAGATTTATTATGCTGGAGAGCCGAACGGAAGCCTCTTCAGAAAGCGAAGAAAAGAGGGAGCCGCAGCATTGGGAGAATCGGAGGAGAAGAATGGCAGTTGAAGAATGCCACTTGAACAGCCAGCGACGCCGTCGAGCACTCGAGGTTCTTCGTTCTTCTCGTATGATGCATGTGAGAGAATGAAGAAAGCAATGCGATCGAGGTGGAGCAGAAAACTACAGAGGGGCTTCTGTAAGTGAAACTTTCGAATATTAATAGTTCTGCGAAGCAGACTGTGCAATCCAGTGCAGGAACTTCATACTTATAATCAGTGACGGATCCAACATTTATTTGTGGAAAGGATATAAAAAAAAGTTATTGAGTAGAAATCAAAAAAGAAATATAAAATAAATATTACATATACTTTTTAAACCGAGTGGGGGAATCTATCCCGAACATGTTTAGAATAAAGATATATTTTGATAAACATTTATTATATTGAAATATTTTAAGGATATAAAATACAACAAATCTATATTTTAAGTATAACTATATTCCCAAGTAAAAATAGTGTTTATAGGGTTCGACTGTAACCTCCTTTTGCCACAGTCACCCTACAAACAAAGCGCAGGAAAAGAAGAGCTTCGCTCTAGTTGAACTAAAGGAGCAGTAACCCTCCAGCCAGCTTGGAATGGAAAATAATTGCGATTCCAGCTGGAAAACGAAGGCATTGGAGTTGCATTGCCCAAGGCCCATGTGTCTTACTTCATTTGCAGCAAATGTTGCGTGTCCCTGCCAGCAAAATCGTACTGTACACACTATATTGAGGATCGAGAGGGGTTAGAGTATGGGACAGGGAACTGTCGCTTGTGACGAATTCCTATTTGATTTATGCACTCCCCTCTCAGCATATTTGCATGGCTTATGCTCACGCCCCTCAACATTCGATGTAGTTTTATTACCAAATCAAATACGATTCGCCATAACGTAAACACTTTCGTCGGAAATCTGTTTCACATCAGCAGTGAACACCACATATGTGGGTTCACAGAAAGTCTCCCAACAAGTTGTAATTTTATTGATATTGATATCTCTTTTTTTGTTTAGTTATATTTTTTTATTTTACTATTAAAATAATTCATTTAAGTCCATTTAAGTTTATATAAGTCAAAATTGCTAAAAATTGTTTTGTGTGTATTACATCTTTTTAAAATTTAAACATTTTAAGCGGGGAAATATGTATAAAAGCAGTATTCGACTGAACTTAAACTATCCCTTGACCAAAAAATCAAATGGTAAGGTTGTTTAAAACAATATTTGTCAGATTCAAACATGCTGGAACGTTCAAATGTGTGTGTGCAAGATAATGCCCAATCAACCATTGTTTTTAGTTCCCTAAATCAAAAGCCTTGCATAATTTAAATAAATATGACAAGAATAGCTGCATAAGAAATCGTTTAAGGCTTGGCAATAGATCTCAGTGATCATAAGCAGAAAAGAAGAAGAACTGCTTCCCAGAGCATCCATTTGATTGATTAGTAGCTCTTCCTCCCAATTTCCGATTACACGAACAAGCGATTGGTGGAGTGTTAGATTGACTTACGACCAGCATCAAAAAGAGTTTTTTGAGTATTTTCATTTAGATTGTCTGAATTGATGAACTCGAAAAGGAAACAAAAATCCAATCAATCTTGCTTCCAGGGAATGGGAACCCAACGCGTGCTCTTGTCATTTGGGGCTTCCCGTACCCTCTTCCTATATATATTTACATAAATATATACGTATATGTGATTCCCAACCAGCTGCGTCTGCGCAACGCATTCAATCACTTCATTTGTTTCCATCCGCAGTCTTCTTGGGATGCAGCTCCATCTTATGGTCTTCTGGGCGGCACGTTCGTCGCGGCAGTAAAATGTTTTATTTACCCTGCACTTATGACCCCGTTGCGGATTGGGTTAAGTGAATCTGATACCCATATACAATATACAATATGCCCATCGCTGGCTGTTGCATTTGCATCTTATGAGGCGGTTGTCTGTTCGCCAGGGCCTCGAGGAGATCGAGCTGAAGATGGAGTTGGAGGTGGAGGTGTCATTGCAACCAAACACAGACAAATGCTGAGGCAACCACTCCAACTCGCGATGTCTTCTGTCCAATGATGAATTGTGTCCCTGATTCCGTAGACAATCATGATCGTCAGATGATACTGTGGCTTCAGATGGGTTGTATTCTTCATAAAAACGCATAGATATTCAACAGAAAAAAGTTCATATTTTAGATATTAACAAAGCATTCCTATTATATTTCCAAAAAAATATAAATTATCTAAAATATTTTAGAAGCTTGGCCAAATAAATGAATTGTGTTACATATTATAGCTTGTTTTATGCTTGACATATATCATACTTTTGTATAGTTAAATCATTGTAACATATTGAGCCATAAATTTGTTTTTGTTGAATCATTAAGTGTATGTTAGAATGTTTTTAACAGTTTTATTTACTTATGTTTATAAATGTTGATTTTATATTATGTTTTCGGATCATGATTCTGAGATAGGAAAAAGTTGTATGTTTGGGTTTTCATTCTTGTAGAAATATTAAAATTTCCACTGTAAGATGGTGTTTGACATCAATTGTATGGAAACAACAAAGGCAGCAGAGCTATACATTCATAGGCACATTTGTAGATGCAAAGATACGAAGATACAAAAATACAGATGCATTCACAAATGCGTCTTTTGTGTCGCGCCGATCTTTAATTGCAGAATTGTGAGGGGCTCAGACACTGGGATAACCTTCAATGCAGTTGCAGTTGCAGTCGCATTTGCAGATGCAGTACTCTTGGCTGCAGCACTGTGATGGTGATTAATTTGACAGTGTGTCGCCCGATCTGCGTTGCGCGGGCTTTATTAAAAGGATTACATGCCGCACAATTCCATAAGAACGCATCTCCATCGGCGTGAGTTGAGCAGTCGCACTAATAAGATTAATTACGAAAGTCTTGCCTCGACTGCAACTCCTTCTCCGCCTCCTGCCACAACCATCTCCACACAGCTGCGTGACCACTTCACATTCATAAATGCCACAGTCGTATGGCGAAATAATAGGTACCTTAAAATTAAAATATCTGAATTTTAATATTAATTTTTTATCCATTTGGAAAATTTTAATTTTAATTTTAAAAAAAGTTATAATAAAAGTTCTAATGTCACTAGTTATATTATCCAATAGTCAAGAGTAAATTTCTTTTGTTGGAAGCGATTTCTGTAACAGCCTGGAATACTTGTAAGTGTAAGACTGCACATATGTATTTATGAATCCTATGGACTCTAAATGTTGTTTTTTTAACATTTAAACATTTAATAGAACTATCAAAAAGAGTTATTTTATTTAAAATTAAATTTTTGTTGTTTTTCAGAGTTTTGTTTACTTAAGGATTTGTCATTGAAGAATCAATGGTTAAATTTATCCAATTTATAAGACCATCTTAATATTTAAAAACAGCACCACTATTCGTGGGATTGCAACTGTACGTTTAAATGACTTTCTGTCCATGGACAACTCCTCGGTTCAATATTTTGACATTAAAAATATCAGCCTCATTTACTGCCTACTGTTTCATTAATTTAAAAGCATTTCGAGTACTTTGAGTCCCTTTTTTCGTCAAGCAGGGGGTTGAATTAATCCCTGCCAGAAATTAGCATATTCCTAAGTGTTAGATCCTTTTGACACGCGAGAACAGGGGTATTTTCAAAACGATAAGAGGCGACAATAATTGGAAATGAATAAGGGCTACCGATGCGTTGTGCCTCTTTATTTATGGGGAGTTCAGGAAACAAGAGTAAAAACAATTAGTTTATTTTTAATTAACTTTCGGCTACCCCAGTGAAGAGTCTTTCGCGCATACACAAAACTCCACATCCCATTCCCCCAGGCGAATGGCCAATGATGATGTCATTCCCGCAGCATTCATCTCCCATAAATCACACGGCGATCGCGAAAATCCCCTTAGTTTATGCTGAGAGCCATGACAACGGCCGCACCAACAGATTCGCCAGCTTGCAGCCAAGTAAAGTGGATGTGGATTGGTGTGGAGTGGAGCCAGCTGCCACAGATTAGTCAGAGTCAGCCAGATTCGGATACTGGCGCACTTCGATTCGCTCGCTGCTAGGCTGCTTGACTGGTTTTCAGTTCATTGGATATCCAAGCTGGGTGGGGATGGGTACCAAAGATCAAGGTGAATGGCGAATTTAATGCTCTCTTGAGGCCTAAGACTCCTACAACTCATTATTTAACTAAGAGCAGCAATTATTACCATTTCCATCTGTTACATAAAGCGCAGAATCATCGATATGGAGCCAAGACTTAACGGTCTCCAGCTTAAGGGTCACTCCCCTCGTTCACACTTTTCTTTCGCCATATAAATATATCTGCCAAAAAGTAACCCAAAAAGAGAATATTCTGAGGTTGCTGAAGGTTAAGGTAGATATTGGCAAAACCTCAGTTCTGTTTGGGCGGCTCAAAGAAGTATTTCTATGGGCTGGTCAGATTCAATCGATGGATGCCTATTCCAATGCCCCATAAGAAGCACCAAAGAGGCAACATTAGTATGCACACAATGGCATTTGGTACCCATGGTCATGCATATGTATGCTCGGGGCATGACTCACCTCTCCAGGTGAAAAGACCCAAACATGAGTAAATGCACATTCATGGATTTTAAATGGGCCGATGAAAATAAAGAAATAAACTGTTGGCAGCACATAAGACGCTGAGCGTGACTTGTTTCCCCCAGGTTTTGGTTAGTTGCTTTTGCGCTGGCCTCGTTGGTTTCCCGACTTGTGGGCCGTCATTCATTCACGCCAACTGTTGATAAGTTTCTGTGACACATTCGACTCGTTTGCATATCCAAGCGGCTAACGAAGCCCAGCCTGTGGCACCATTAGATAGGGTTAATGGACAACCGCGGATTGGCGACAGCTGGGGTGGCATTATCACTTCTCACTTAGCTTTTATTCGGTTGCAAAGGCAAACGGAAACGGCCGAATCCTTCTCTCATCGAATCACCATTAAACTAAACATATGAAACTAGACTTTACGCCTTCTGGTCCTGTGGCTTCTCCGTGGTCCAGTTCTTGGGGCGATCGGCCATGATGGTCCAGTCGTTTTCGGCAATGTTTAGGCCACCGTATTGCTTGAGAGGAGTGTCGGGGAAGAACTCCCAGCCCTGTTCAATGGACATCTTCTTGATGACGCCAGCGATGCCTGGAAGGGTAAGGGCAGATATATTGTTTTAACAAGCATTCCTAGTTTCTAGGGAGAAGGGACAGCTAACCCAGGAAGAGACCGGCGCAGAGACCAGCTACGTGGTTGTGTTTCCAGGCTCCAAAGACGCCGCCAGCCGCGAAACCACCGATAAGGTAGTTAATTCTGTAATTGAAATATGTGGTTACAAGCGGAAGAGATCAACAGGTGACTTCCTCACTCACTTGTCGTCCTTGCCGCGGGCATTTGTGGCCGCCAGAGTGGTCAGAGTAAATGCCGTGGCCATGCCCATCAGCGGACCGGTGTTGTAGGCGAAGCGGCCCAAGGTGGGCAGGTAGCCCTGGGGCTTGGAGAGCGTCAGCACGTCGAACATGGACCAGGCCAGTCCGGCGGATACCGCGTACTTGTTGGTGGCCACTATCTTGCCAAAGGCATCCTCCCCATCGGGATGGTCGTAGTACTTGGCGCGGAGCAGCGACATGGTTGTCTGTGAACCAAATGGAGAAGCAAGTACCATTAGCCACAAACAAAATACTGAAATACAGAGCTCCTCATGTTCTTTTAGCCCTCTGGAACAGTGGCAATTGTTCCTTGGTATTTCTGCTACCCCTTGGAAGTCTTCTAAAGAGTAGAGTACCCAGAATTACCGAGGAATAAACATTAATTTACTAACCTGCCGAAATTTACGTAATTATTGTGGCGGAGATTGACAAAAAACAGCTGATGGCCAGTGTGTACCTACGGGTTGAGGAAAAATTCATAATGTGTGCTGTTAGGCGCACTCTGTTAAACATACTGTTGTTGCGCTGTTAATTTGAAAATAATATCTTGTACAGAAGTAAACGAACGTTACTTTTTTAATAAATTAATGAAAATAATTTTATTTATATTAATTATATTTAATTAGGAATGATTTCGATCCATTTTTTCAAGATCTTTTCGAGTACATTTTTTTTCAGAAGTCTAAGACTATAAATAACTTACCTTTTCGATTCCTTGCAATTGGTTCACATATGAATAAAACGCATTTCCATATCAAGTTCGGTTTTCAATTTATTCATTATACTAGGTTCACAAACGCTGTAGCACTAACTTTAGTTGTGTAATCATAATGTGCAATCGATCGGATCTGTTTGGGTATATCTCTTTGACAAGTTACTACGGGGCTCTGAATGCGAAGAGTTCTCAATAATAGATGATGTGGCTGAAATATATATGCGCTTAGCTTATAATGGTAGACTAGTTTTTGCTTTGAGTTTCAGCTAACAGTATTCACATAAAATCATGCAGTTTACGAAGACCGCTTCTAATAGAGTTAAAGAGTTTTCCCGACATGCAAGTAGGACTACGTTTGACCGAAAATGAGAAAAGTTTTTCAAGAGCAGAAAGACAGGGTCTGTGATTTTAGAGGGAGACAAAACGTTGGCGTTTTTAAATCAAAACAAAGATATCAAAACATACAATATGTATATACAAATAAGATATCAAATTATTGGCAAATCTGTTTCGTGTTAATCAGTCATAATGTTCGTCGTTTAACGAAATTAGCAACGAAATTTCACTCGGCCTTGCAATATAGTTTCGTCTGAAAATGTCGTCGTTATCATTGCCAAAATATGGGTATATAAAATTTCGAGCGGTATACATTAAAGTATACATCTTTGTCTACTGCTCGTCGTGTCCAATTATTTCGATGTCATCAGCCAGAGGACTTTCCACTGGGGATTTGCCTGCATTTCCATTTTGTTGATTTGCGTCCAAATTAATCAATGACAATGTCATTCTGCTGCTAAGAATGATCTGACGAATAGAATCAAGATTAGTAAGTCAAGTGGTAGATCATGTGCTTATTCATACGGCTGGTTCCTCGGCTGATCCATTGAGCTCAGAGTCGTACACCTCTTCTTTGGTTTGGGAGTCGGCCACCAAAATCTGAGACTCGTGGGCCAAAGCGCCTTCCAAGTAAATGGTCTGCGGCTCCGGCAAATTTTCTTCCAATTTGGACTGAAATTGGGAGAGGATTAAACTTATTATTTCAGTCATAACCTGTAAGAAAGCTTGAACATATACATATGCGCAGCAGTAGGTTAGTTTTCTTAACTCTAATAATACAATTTTAGTGTTGTATCTATTTAGACCACTTTATACTATTATATTTCTGTTAATAAAACATAAAACAAAAAAATGTTTCAAAAGCATAGTAGAATAAAAAAAGGCACAGAGATCACAAGATTTTAAAATCAGTTAAAAGTTATCTAAAAAGTATGAAAGGAAAAAAGGAAAATTTCCGGATTGCACACTTTTAAACGTCTTTATAAGACATTTCATCACTGAAGAATGAAACTTCTTACTTATAGGGTGTGTAGCAAAACTAGAGCCTATGGCAAAAGGGTCACACTACAAAGTTATAGTGTATATAGTGGAGTTTTAATAACTTTAGATCTTAATTGGATGGCAGATTAATTAGGAAAACATCCCAGTGTATTGCTTTTGGTATGGTATTGGGAAGTGTTAGGCCCAGAACTTATAGGATGGTTGGTTAGCAATTAGTCATAGAGGAAGCTTAGAAGTATATAACTTGGAACTGGAACTGGAACTGGTGGGGTTGTGCGGCTGTGGCACTTACATGTTCGCTTGGCGCTCGGAAAACAGGCGTTGGAGGGCGTCCAGTCCACTTGTGGCCGCCCTCGCAACTGGCTGTTAACTCCATGCCGAGTACCTGCACCAATATTCGATTATTTACGTCAACGGCTCTACGGTTTCCAGATGCAAATTAATATTATGGCCTACCGTTAGTTCCCGTTCAGCGCTCAGATCCCGGCGTTTCCTGCCTCCCTTCGCCGCTGTCTCCTGTTCCGGTTTCTGGTCGGTGCTTGCATGTCCGTTGGAAAGGTTCTGCTTGTCTAGTTGCTCTCTCGTTTTTTCGTTGTCGTTTTTCTGGGGGACGCATACAAAAAAGGGTTAGACTTCACTCTCAAAACACCCTAAATCTCAGATCAAAGCAAGAATCTACAGCCTCGAAACGTAAAAATAATAAACGCATTAATTACTTCAATTCGTTGTGGTTAGGTGAAACGCAACAAAACTCAATTAGTCGAAGGATCTTGGTTAATAAACAAAAAGATTAAATACTCGGATATCCAAGAGTTAGAGAGTTATGTATATATTCAAGGATTGCCGTGCCGGACCCTTTGACGGTCTCTAACCTTATTCGAATCAGTTTCAGTATCGCTCGTCGCCCTCTGCTTGTCTTGGCCGTTCAATTGCTCATCGGCCGCGTCTATCAAACCTTGTATGGCCGTAACAACTAAGCCCCAAAATTTGGGGTTTCCAATTTAACAAATCATTGGTTCATTTTTTTTTTTGTTTGGGTTTGTTTTTTTTTTTACACACACATTTGTGAGAAACATGAAAAACGTAGAAACGACAGAGAGTGAATATTTATATAGTAGTTTCTGTTAAGCTTAAACAATGGAATGATATTTGCGATTATCTTAATTGGCAATGTACTGGATGTATCGGTCTAGAGAAAGTGTTCGAATAGATATCGAAAAAGACTTTTTTGAATCGTAAAATATGTCCCCATCATAAGAGTTTAGTTGAGCGAGAGATAGAGAGTACTCAGTGAGAGATGCAAACACATTTAGACAGGATTCGTTAGTTAGTACGGGTACACAGGTGGAAGGATATGGTAGTATATCGCATGCCGATAGCAGACAAGCAGGTTAAAACAGAAACAGAGAGTCGGGAGAAGTCCGTTCCATGCACTTGTTACAAATACACATAGACAGAGAAATGTGGTAGACAGGATTTGGGGGTCAGGTTGGGTCAGGGATAAGAAACCATTCCAAGGATTCCACTAGATCCACTAGAAACCAACAGAAAACAGAAACAATCTATGTATTTGCCGGCTTGTACTTAGTTGTGAGCTGAGTTGTTGGTCTGATTTTGGTCTGTTTTTCTGACTGATTCTATGTGAACTGAATGATGGTTTAGTTTTTTGTCTTAGAAGTTTGGCTGCCGCTTGAGAAACTTGAGGGCAATCATCTTGAAAATGAGAACACAAAAGAGGATAAAAAGATTAATAAATGATGGGAGTACGCTGAACTGAAATCACTACGATGATGTGGTACTACGTAAATGTATCTGAATCATTAGCCTTAGCTTTGTATCTGTATCTGGTATCGGTAACTGGTTTCCATGGTTCGATGCTAACCTTTGCCTCATACTGATCGGTGTTCATTTCGGCCACCAGCTGGGCCATCGCCCGCTCCGTGGACTCGAGCTTTTGGCGCAGCTTCTCGATCTCCATCAGCTGCTCGGCCTCCTTCAGCTGCTGGTGGTTCTTCAGCGAGGTGGACAAACTGCTGGCCACCTCGGTGGCCGACAGGCTGGCGTTGTAGAGCTCCTTTTCGGTGTCCTTGGCGGCCGGCGGCTTCACGGCGGCAGCTCCTATAAAATTGTCGTACGATTTGGCTTTGAGATTGATAATCAGGGCCCACATAGAAAATGACTAACAAAACTAGGGGGTATTTACACGGGGAAGGATTGGCAACAAAATAAATATATATGTACTAGGTATATATCCATGTAGGCGTGATTGATACGGGGTTAGTAAATATATAGTATACACAACATCTAGAGTAAGTACATCTAGGTAAAAATGAATAAACACATATTTGCTACGACAATAAAATACTAAACCAAATGAGGAGGACATATTTCAAAACTCAAAAGGCCTTCGCCGAAGTCTAGAAACTCAAGATACGAACGGAACTCTATGGTCATCTATGGTACCATCTGTATCTGGCTTACTTGTCTGATGCTCTCGCCAGCCTTTTTCGTAGGATGATTTTTGATATTTGATTTTCGGAGTGCGTGGGCAGAAGCAGAAGAGTACAAAATGAATTTGTTTTGGTTAGGATTGACTTGTGAGTGCATGTGTACGTGTAGTAATTATCCGGAAGAAGGGATCCGGCAGAGTGCGGAACTCACCCAATTTGCTGCTGCCCAAGTCCTCCACCTGACTGTGGTTCTGCTTTCCGAAGACCTCCTGTCGGAACGAAGGATTCGAAGGTGCTGGTCCGTACGGTTCATTGGGCACTTGCTTCTTGAACATTATCTACGAGGAAAGGGGTTAGTTTTTTGTATAACTAAGTTCAAAGCGATGGAGCTACCTTCATCAATGTGTAGCCGAAGAACACCACAATTCCGACCGTGTAAAGTGGCATCAGGAAGCCCATGCTACTGCCACGCTGCTGCGGTTGATGCAGTGCTCCGGCTCCCATGGGCGGACGCATTCCAGGAATCGGTCCAGGCTAAAAATTGTTAACTTATTAATTTAGATAACAATAAGACCATTTTTTAACCTTATAATAACAGAACAATAAAAAGATTTAGCTATTTATTTCTTTTTTAAGGCTATATAATAAGGTTTTGAAAATAACAGAGCTTCCTAGCATAAATACAAATAAGTTGTGTTCAAATGTAAGTTCCAGTTTATTATTTAAGGATCTATCAAAACATAAACGGCCATGAATGAAAACTTTCCAGAAATCCAGCCATGCTTAAACTTTAACGATACAGATTTATTAAATCTTACAATTCTCCTTATACTCTGATTCCTAATAAATTTGATAAAAATCCAACGGATTTAAAAACCAATCGTTTTTAATGGCATTCAGTATAATTTTGGGAGATTGTAAGCCCATTTTTATAACCAAAGTTACAGCTTAATGAGTTTTATGATTACGGTGGAAATGTAATCATAAAAATTTCGTATCCGCCCCGACGTACACATTAAAACATAATGATATTATTAAATACCAGGTCTTTTAGGATCTGACTAATTTTATGTTTGCTGTCAATATTTTTTAAGTGCAGGAAATTCATTGGCTACCAAATTGAGTTTGCTTTCGACCTGTAATAATAAAAATTGCGTATCCGCCTTGATGTATTTTGACATGAACAGCGTACAGCTGATTTTGTTCTCTTTGGCTGTTCTACCATCTATTTGCTTTGGACGAGAGCGAATTGGAACTGGCGCACTGAATTTGGCACAAGTTCAATATGTAGAAGCACATTCTGCCGATCTCCCACTCATCCTTTACAGATTCTTTTTGTGTTTTCTTTAGCGCTGTCTTTTGCCTTCAATTTGCGTGCAGTGTCATAAAAACAAAACCCGAATCCAAATAAAATAAACGTTTGGCTATTTATAAATGACTTCCAACGCGAGCGCGGATATGTCTCATCCCGCCCATCATTATAATCAGTGCGACCACAGCCGCCGAAAAATGTGTATAATTGTGGATTTATCATCCGGAGAATAATGCAAATCTTATGGTTATAGCCGAAAACTTACCCGACCGTCCACGATCCGCGGAGGCGGATTACTGGGTGAGGTTTTCCGTTGTTCCAGTATCGGAACTGTTTGCGTGGCGGGGATGGCACGACCCCGCTCTTTCATGGCCTGATATATGGATTCCGGATGCAGGTGGGCTGGACGCTCCTGGCGCAGACCTGAGACGAGTACGGGTTTATTAGTTAGCCATGAATTTCCCTCGATCTTAAGGTAATAAAACACAAAATTCGGTTAGCAAATGGCAGATTCAGAAGCCGGAAGTTATTGAAAATTAACTTAAATCAAGCACAATACTATTTGTTAAGTTGGCTTATTAGACATCGATTAAATCAAGTATTAAGAATACAATTTTAGCTTCGAACTAATCATTAATCTTTTTTAACATTGCACACTTCAAAAAAAAACTATAAAATCTTTGCCCATCCGGCTCATACAAGAAAATATCGTTTTATTCGCATTTCAGATCGTTAGAAAAGCCACACAAGTTGGATAAATGGGAAATATTTTAAAAGAAATTCATTTTTGTTTCCACAAATTAGGGTAAAAATGTAAGGAATGTTTACATTTGCACAGCACAGTTCGAGTATTTTATTAAATCTGATCTCGAATACTCTTGTTTTGTAGTACGATCTGGCCAGATCTCGAATACCCTAAAAATAACTTATTTTATTTCTTTAGGCCCAATAAACCTCTTATTAGATAAATATTACATATCGTTAGGAAAGCCAAACAACGTTAGTAAAATAAATTAATACAACATCGTTGCTTCACATACTTATTTCGCCCGTGTAAACATTGATTTGTTTGCGATACAAACGCGGACCGAATGGCTCTATAGGATCCTTCTTCGAGACATTCATAAACTGCTCCCTGTCAAGCACAACGTCACAACATCCTACAACATCGACAGCCCACATAAAACACCAACCACATAAGGAAATAAAAAGAAAATAATACAAATGAATAATAAATTATGGAAAAATAAGAATCAGTTAATTGATAAATCGTAACACTTGTAAACCCTAGGGATTTTCCAGGGAATATTAATGTTAATAAAACTTCGAAATCGAGTAAATATATATAAATATAAATTAGAATAATATTTTAATAATTGTCAAAAATATAATTTTCAATCCGGTATAGTAGAAAAATATTTAAAAACCAATAAAAGTAAAGGAAAAATTTGTTTGGAAAAGATTTCTTTAGTATTAAACATTACACATGAAAATAATTTTGAACCACTAGTGTTTACTTATGCTGATTGACCAGTGACATTAGGAAAAAGCTTGTTTGAAACTAAAGAATTTCTGATTTTAAAAAATATATATTCATTCTGTGGACCATCTACAATACTGTCCAAAAGAGCTTTTTATGAGAGTACAGGAAATCTGAGGACTCACCGCCGGGTGCTGCTCGCTGATCCTTCAAGTTTGGCTTGGGCGGCGGAACCCCGCCGAACATCATGGGATGGAAGACCTTTGGCCAGAGAATGGCGATGCATCCGATCACGGTGACAATGATTAACGCAGTTTTCTTGGGCGTCATTCCCTCCTCGGCGGCCGGAGGTCTTTGCTTCGATGTGGCTGTTGCAGGCATTTTGGCTTAGATCGGTTTATATCTCGATTCTGTATGGCTATTGGTGGTGGTTAAAGCTAGTTCCTAAGGCAACTCTGCTTATATATTCCTGATCGATTTGGTTCGTTGATGGCTCTTTTTCGAGCTGTTGACTATGTGGTTGCTTTTTTTTTGGTTAACTTTGACATTGGCTCATGTTGGCTGTTTAATGGTTGGTTTCTGTACGTTTAAAGCATTATCTGAAAGATATATAGATGGATTATGTGGTTACACGCTTCGTTGAATTTTTGTTCACATCACTGGTCACAACGAATCACAACGCAAAACGCTGTACGCGTTTAAATATTCTTGCGGGAAAACAAAAAAGTTTATTACATAAATAGCGGTCCCGATCTTTTTTATTTTTAGCTCGCGCAATTCGCTCTTTTCGGCCCCGTCTAATAATTCTTTATTATTTTCACTTTTCCTAGCACACAAATCACAGGGGCTCTTCACAATTAACGACCGCATAAAAAATAATGAATGTTTCTCCAAAGGAAAAACGTTTTAATTTGGAAAACAGTTTGACCGCTGGGAGGCCCCAAAAACTGGACACAGCGAGTGTGTTCTTACGCAAAGTTCGAATGTTGTTCCCGAACTGGGCAGGCAAATTTTTGAAACTATTAGCGAATTTTCGCCAGATCAGATCTGAAGACCCGACACGACGAAAGCCAAAGCTATTCGGGTTCGGTCTTCCTCATAATCGTCGTCGGCCATTATTTCTCTTTTATTTTTGATGAGACAAGTGATTTGCAGCTTGGGCCTGCACCGGGAATTTCCGAGGGGTTCCCAAACAAACAGCAACAGTCAAAACTTAATTATTGTCTTATCAGCCTATATGTTAATCAATCCTTGTTATAAAAATGAAATATATTTTCTAATTTTAATAACAATTTTAATATTTTTTTCTGTTATGGTAACTAGTAATGAAAGAATTACAGCTTGGAACTCATCCTAAATAGCCACAACATTTTAAAATTGTAAGAAAATTTTTTAAATATCAAAAATTATTTTTTAATTTACTTGTTGAGTATAATTGATCGAAAAAATTAAAGTGCAGTCGTATAAAAATCAAAAACCTAATTTTTGAGTTACTTAGAAAATAGTGCCTAATTAGAAAAGCTAGTAATGACTATCTGCTTTTATCTATTTTCTTTAGTAACTAAAGTTTAGTTATACTATGAAATTAAAGACATTACTTAATCCCTTTATGTAATGAAAAGTATATTTTAGGAAAAACCATTATTAAGATATCTAAAGTGTTGACTGACACTGTATGTACCCATGCGAACTTTTCGTGTTTTCATATTTTTCATTTCGCAGCATCTTCTCTCTTGTTATCATACACACATACACACACTAGAAAGTATTATGAGTTTTCCCAACGTTTTCCATTTCGCTTTCAAACGCACTGACTGGGAAACGGCGAAAGTAAAATTGTTAAACCGTGCACTGTTGTTATTTTCACTGCAGCTTTTTTTTAGGACACCTGGATTTTTATTTCACTTTGTATTTTCTTGGCATTGTCCACATCCGCAGATATATTTCTTTGGAAAATGATTTCTTGTTCTCAGTGCTTTTATTTTTGGAGGTACGGCATTGTAATTTCGGTTCAATGTCGTTCGGCTCAAGACTCATCACTTATTTTTATTTATAAAATATGAATTCAAAGTGTGGAGATTTCGCACCCTATGTCCTTGGAATTCTTCTTAAGTTTTACAGCACATTTTGCTAAATTTTTACCAGTTGATTAACATTAACACCTTAGGATTAATTTCAAATTTCGTTATCTTATCTAACTATTGCTAATTTCAAACTGTTTGTTTGTCGTTATAAATTTCTCTGCCAGAAGCAGCAGCAATAATAATTGATTTTTCCGTCGCCCGAACGGAGATGGGCAGCACTGTCCGCTAGTCGATACCTACTCGTAGTATCGATACTTTCCATATATTTGCTTTTAACAGAGCATTCCCACTACTTTTGTATTGTGTGTGCTGAGCGCCGAAAATTAAAACTTAATAGTTAACAAAATTATTAATATAGAAATTTGGTTGGATAAATGAAGTATTCTGCTGTTTTTTATAAAACCATTTACTGCGGAATCATGTCAAATAGTAACTATTTACTTTTCAAGTTATATTCTATAAAAATGTTAGGTTTTTAACGAAATAGCGCAGCCCTAAAGGACATGTTTGTGCCATAAAGTATGCTTTAGAAAATTTATGGTAAAAATGTAAATTTGTTGACGGCATTAAATTTCCATTTTTCAAGCTCATAAGTTTTTATTGGAACCCTGGGGAATGTTTGACAAAAACTTGCATATATTTTAGAACATTAAGTATGCAGTGTAAACGCCTACATCATTTTTGAATATTCGACAATGATGCGAGAAGTCTAAACGGACCCATAACGATATTTTAAAAACATCGATGACATGCAAGTTGACATCGATGTTTCGTCTCCTTTGTGTTATAAAATTTCAATAAATTTATAAATACTACGCATTTTCCGCTGGACAACAAAATATAGACGTGACTTTGGAGAACAATAGTGCAAGAAACCCATAAAGTCGAGTATCCTTTAAATCAAAAGTCAAGAAGCGACTGGCGTGGATGGTTTCTAGGCTTTCTCCCACGAAACTGGAGCTAACAATGGACAACGAGTCGTGGGCCTGTTCGTCGGTGGAGAAGGACCTGACGCGAGTGGTCACCAAGCTGGAGCAGCTGCACGAGAACGCCGCGGCGGACATCGGGGACATAGCCACGCAGATGTCGGAGCTGGTGGAGGTTCTCAGCAGGGCGGAGCAGCTGGTGACCACTCTGAACTCGAGCACACAGGTCTCCCAGGACGATCCCATGGGCGATGCAGGTGGTGTGAGCATGCAGGTGGAGACGGAACCCACGGCCCCACAGCGCCTCACCGAGCGTCAGATGGAGAGCATCCGGAAGGCCATCTCCAGGTGCAACGAGCGGGTGCAAAAACTGTCCACGGAGCATCGCGATCTGCACGGCTCCATCTCGAAGATTGGCAAGGCCATTGACCGCAACTTCAGCGCCGACTTCACATCCACCATGCGCGTTGACGTCCTGCAGGACGAGGAGAACCTGATGCTGCTGAACAAGGCCATTGCCAAGCACTATTGCCGCCAGGGCATGGACGATGTGGCCCGCACCCTGATCCGCGAGTGCAAGATGTCGCCGGAGCACGCCCAGGATGTGTTTGACTCGGAGCGCGAGTTCGCCGACATCTACGGCATGTGGGTAAAGATCCAGAAGCGCGATTTGACCGACGCCCTCAAGTGGGCGAAGATGTACTCCCAGCAGCTGAGTGACCGCCACTCGCTAATAGAGTTCCGGCTGCACCGCATGCGCTTCATGCAGCTGGTCTCATATGGGCTGGAATCGCAGCGCGAGGCCATCTGCTATGCCCGACTAAACTTTAAGAAGTTCGCTGTGCGCTACGAGCACGAGATTGCCAATCTTATGGCCAGCTTCATATATCTGCCGAGCGGGCTGGAGAACTCGCCGTACAAGCACTTCTTGGGTCAGGAAATGTGGACCGAGCTGTCGTTCATATTCCTCAAGGATGCCTGCCAACTGCTGGGCATCAGCAAGAACTCGGCCCTGTCCGTTGTGGTCAACGCCGGATGCACTGCCCTGCCCGCCCTGCTCAATATCAAGCAGGTGATGCAGTCGCGCCAGGTGCTGGGCATGTGGAACGGCTGCGACGAGCTGCCCATAGAGATCGATCTACAGCCGGAATTCCGCTTCCACTCGATCTTCGCCTGCCCCATCCTGCGCCAGCAGACCTCCGAGGACAATCCGCCCAAGAAGTTAACCTGCGGCCATGTCATATCCAACGACGCTCTGCACAAACTGAGCGTTGGGCACATACTCAAGTGCCCCTACTGCCCCGTGGAGCAGAATGCCGAGGAGGCTGTCCGCATCTACTTTTAAGCCACACATCTATGTATTCACCCTACGATAATCACCACTGCTTATATGGCCAGGCTCGGGCAGTTCGAGGACTGGTGTTGGTTGGTTGGCCGGCTTTCCTTAACAAAACGTAACCATTTTAAGATAGCTTGCTTAGATTCATGTTTTTAGACAAATTCGCAGAGCGGAATCGAACTACCTGGGCCGTCTGTTGTGCGTGTGTTCCACATCCTAACAAACAATTTAGATTTAAAATATATATACTGTGTATTTAAAGCAAACGACGAATGTGTTTTTATGTAGAATCAATGTTTAATTAAATGCGAATCGTCCGAAGTGCAAATTCTAGTGCCTATGCTTGTGCTTGTGCTTGTCGCTACGGTGTCTTGGAGAAGATGGCTCTTCCCTTCGCGAGGATCTTGAGGAGAAGGTGGTTGGGGAACTGCGTGATCGGGACGACGAACCTGCGGCAGGGCTCTCATAGCGGGAACTGCGAGAAGATCCGGACGGACTTCGCGATCGATTACGCTTAGATGACTTTGAGGAGCGGGAGGTTTCTGGCGAGTAGTCGCGGCGTTTCGATTCTCCAGCGGAGTACGGCGAGTGCGAACGTTTGCGCGAACTGTTGCTGAACTGGGCTGCACTCTCACTGACCTTTGAGCCCTTTGATTTGGTGTGCATGTAGCTCAGAGGAGAGTCCACCGTGGTTTCAGATCTCGAGTCCTAGTCGAAGGGAATCGATTCATTAAATCGGACTTACGGTTTGCAATTAGGCTTACCTGTTTGAGCAATCGCTTGCGGAAGTATTCCACTTGCTCGGGCACAGTCCAACCGGGCTCTAAGCGCCGTTTACCAGACTCCAGTTCGTCCTGATACTGAATGGCTTTCAGTTCAATTTCTCTTAACTTCTGTCTCTTCTCGTCGCTGAATTTCTGCGGGTTGTCATCTTCGCTCTCATCGTCCGAGCTAAAGAACTTAGGAGGATCTGGTGGATCAAGGGTGTCCCATTTGCTGGTAGTAATCGCCTGCGCTTCTACTTGCTGGGGGTCAACTGTCTCCCACTTTGAGGGTATAAAGCCGGGCATTTTCGACGTAGGCTTGGCATCCTTTTCCAGTGGTATACCATCGAGGTCCTCGTCAACTGGAATTTTAGATTTTCTGTGATTACAAAGGAGGTTTCAATGACTTATGGAGGCTTACAAGGTATGCCATCGATTTCATCGAGGTATTCATCTCTTCTGGGCGTTTCACGCTTAGGTGTCGCAACATCAACTTCGGGTATAGCTCGCATCAAGGCGCTCTTGAGCAAAGCAGCTCCGTCCAGTGGCACTCCGTCAAGATCTTCATCGTCCTTTTCCTCTCCCGAGAGCGGGGCACCGTCTATATCTTCGTCCAGAGCCTCTTCAGAGCGCGTTTCCTCGGCTTGAGGTGAAGAACTGACCGGCATGATGTACTAAAAGTCAGATTTGATTATACAAATATATAGTCAATAATAAAATCCACAAACTAACCTGTTTTCCGAGGAACTTGGCCGTCAGCTGAGCCATAAACTCCTTGGGATATATTGTCCATTCCTCCCAGGTGCGAATTACATTGCAGACTCTGGATTTAAAGCCCTCCGCTTTCAATCGGCTCTCAAAGTTTTGGTAGTAATTATGCAGGTTTTCAAATATATCCAACAGTTGCTTTTCAACACTGAATAAGGGTTACTCCATGATTTAGCCTCAAAATAACTAATAAACTTACGATTTGCGAAAGAATGAAGCATTGGCCACTTTAACCGTGCAGTTGTGGAGTACATCTGAGATCAGATAAAGTCGAGCAATCTTCTTTGAAGCCAGTGTATTTAAGTTGGATAGAGACTCGGCGATGCATTCGCAAATTTCATCAGCAGCATCAGCATGCTCTATGCAGAAGATCATGGCATCCCCGATGCGGGCACGTTCCGGAGTTAGTTGCCTGATCAGATCCTCAAGACGATCTCGTTGCCTGTGGTAATCGTAAGAAGTGGTTAACTATATTCCTAGAAAAAGTATCTTTGTTGAACATACGCGTTGGACAAGGCTCCTTTGTGCACCACAGGGGCATCAGGATCAACAACAAGCTCATCTGGCATGCCCTGCGTGTAGAAGTTGGCAATGGGAGGCTTCCAAACCGGTCCGTCCTTGAACATTCGGAACTCATCCTCTCGCCATTCATTGGGCGTGTCGCCCTGCAGCAAGGAGAACAGCTTCCATCGGTAGTATATGTGGGCAGGACTTTCGTTATCGAAGAGGAACGAAAACAGTGGATTCTCCATTTCCCGAATCATGATCAGGGCCTCAAACATCGGACCCTCGCGTATCACAAACTCGATCATCCGGTGAATGATATGTAGTACGGCCCTGAAATATTGTACAATCATGTCAGTTACCATAAATTTTAAGTTCTGAGAGCAGTTTTTACTTCTCTGTTGGGATGTGAACTTTAACGACGCATTTGGCCAGTATCTAAATTAAAGATTGTCAGTTGTACTGTTTTAATTTGGCAAATATTTTTTAACTCACCCTCTCCATGTTTTCCTTGTCTTCTTCCTGGTCGAATTCCTTGTAGTTCTTCTTGGGCAATACATCAGCCTCACTTGGTGGCGGTTGAGCGTTAAAGGGCAATCCCGATGGAGGCGGTGGAAGGGTCATCTCCAGCAGGGCTGGCGGGGCAAAGATAGGCGTGTTCATGATAGGCACAGTCTTTCCTAAGGAACAGATACAATGAAGATATCATAAGTACATTGAACTCATTGATTTTGAGCTGTAGATTACCCCATCCTAAGCGCATCTCGTAGCCCATGATGTAGCGCCCATTTAGTGTCCTCAGAGCCCTCTCGGCATCCTTGCGACTCATGTAGGCCACAAAGCCGCAGTTGCGTCCCCTTTGCTTTTCCTCCTCGGAGCGGGGCCACATGATTTTGATGCTGGCCAGGGGACCGTAGCGCCCAAAGATTTCCATGAGCTGCTGCTCGGATATCTTGGGATTCAGGTTGCCCAGGTAAAGATTGGTGGTATTTGGATCGCCGGTATCGAAGGACCCAGCCTCTTTGGAGCTGTTCGAGCCCTGGGAGGTGGTGGATGCACTGCTGCTGGGCACTGGAGCAGCTGCCGCTGCAGCCGGTTGCTGGGCTGGCGGAGCATGGGATACGGCCAGGTGCTTGTATTTGTGGCGTTCCTCGCGCTCCTCTTGGATTCTGCAAGAGATGAACAATAAGAAAGTAATATCTAATGGGAATAGCTATTTAACTCACTGTCTTAACTCCTCCTTGAACAGCTCCAAGTTGCTCTTTTTCTTCTCCTGGTTTTTCTTCTTCAGGGGACCCGACTCCTTCTTCAGATCCGAGGCCAGAGTCTTGGCATACTCCTCGGCCTTGTCGGCGGTGGTCTTGTCCTGCAGCTTGGAGACGGGCTTGTAGAGCTTGCCCTTCTCCGACTTGTCCTCCCGCCGGGAGCCCGCATCGTATGTGCCGGCTTTGACCCAGACTTTGGAGGAGGGAGTGGGTGCATCCTGGAAGGTCTCCACGAACTCTTTGAAGGCCTGCAAGTCGTATGGGGTTGTTAACTGACTAAGATGGTTTTAACGTTAGTCGCCTACATGTGCTGCTGCCGCCGCATCCTCCTTTTTCTTCTGCTCCTCGATCTCCTTCTTGGACAATTGTCGTTTGGAGAAGGTGCCCACGGTAAAAGCCTCCAATTTCTTTTCGCTAATCCTCTGGAAATATAGCCGGTTAGTGTAAAACTCCTTTAGCCCGGTATTGAGGATACTTTTACCTTCAGGCTGGCGGCAGGTGGAGCCGGTTCCTTGATTTTACTCACTGGTTTACTCATTTTTCCCCGACAATATTATCCACATTACATTTTCTGCAAATACAAATAAGTGTGACCACCCGCGCAGTATGACCGTTGGTGTGGAATACATCACGACACATCCGATAGTTGCGATGGGTGTTATCGACAGAGCTATGTAAATTACTACTTTTATTATAGTTTTATCAAATAAATGCAAAATGGATATCTGCCGCCTGTGTTTGCGCGGAGTGAGCGGCGCCCAGATGTGTCTACAGATCTTCGATGCGGACTTGGCGGAGAACAAGGTGGCGGAGGTGCTGCGCCAGCATTTCTGGTTCGAGGTAGACTGCTCTGCCCCTCACCCACTTTTGTGTTTTTATGCCCGGGATGCTCTTGATTCTATTACCATCTCCCAACCACATCCAGGTGCTGCCCAACGACGAGATATCCAAGGTCATCTGCAATGTCTGCTGGACGCAGGTGTCCGAATTCCATCAGTTCTACGTGTCCATACAGGAGGCCCAGGTGATCTATGCCACCACCTCCAAGTTCAAGCAGGATCCGGAGATGGTGAACACATCCTGGCCGGAGGAGGTACTCATGCCGGCCGACGTGCTGGCCGTGGACAACGACGTTAGCGCTCAGCTGAATGTGAACCCGCTGGACGAGCTCGATCTGAGCCAGCCCATGTCCCCGGAAGACAGCAAGGTGGGCATCAAAACCGAACGGGAATCACCAGACATGGAATTCATCTTCGAGGACCCCAACAACGATCACGACGAGGACTATGAGGAGGACGAGGATGAGGACACCGACGACTTGATTGTGACACGGAGTGGACGCAAGCGCAAGCGGGAGGTGGCCAAGCCGGCCAAGACGAAAAGGGGAGCGGGTGCGGTGGGCAGGAAGGGCAAGGAGAAGATCACTGCCAAGCGGGGTCCGCCCAAGAGGATATTCAAGATGGAGCGTCTGCCGCCGTTCTGCAAGGAGGACGAGGAGTTGATCAAGCGCTACATAGTCATGGGCTGCGAGCTGTGCATATTCCTGGCGGAGGACTTTGATGGCATCCGTGAGCACTTCAAGGAGAAGCACCCGGAGGAGCGTCCCTTCATCAAGTGCTGTGGCCGCAAGCTCAACAAGCGATGTCTTATCCAAGAGCATGCGAGGAGGCACGAGAATCCCGAATACATTAAGTGGGTATTATGATTAAAGAGTTTTCCTTAATACTCAACTATCTTCTATGACAGATGCAAGGACTGCGGCAAGGTGTTTGCCAACTCGAGCGTACTGCGTGCCCACTGGCTGGTCCACCATGTGCCGGACGAGGAGTGCGATTTCCAGTGCGAGGACTGCGGCAAGCGCTTCTCGCGTCGCAATCTGCTCGAGCTGCACAAGGGCTCTCATGTGCCCGTCAATGAGCGCAAGTTCATTTGTCCCCAGTGCCCCAAACACAATGCGTATGTACTCCCGGTTCCTATGACCCATGACCTATGATAATCCCTTGCCGTTCCACAGTTTCGCCACGGAGTACCACATGCAGGTCCACATCAGCATGCAGCACCGCAAGGCGGCCAATATCTGCCATGTCTGCGGCAAGAAGATCAAGGACAAGGCCGTCTTTGAGAAGCACGTTCGCCTGCACTTCGAGGAGAGCGGGCCACGCATCAAGTGCCCGCGTCCCGACTGCGAGAGCTGGCTGAAGGACGAGGACAATCTCAAGCAGCATTTGAGGCGACACAACGACGAGGGCAAACTGTTCATTTGCTCGGAATGCGGCAAGAGCTGCAAGAACTCCCGGGCGCTGATCGGCCACAAGCGCTACTCGCACTCGAATGTGATCTACACCTGCGAACAGTGTGGCAAAACCTTCAAGAAGGACATCAGCCTTAAGGTGGGATGGTACTTTTTGCCATATTCATATTTAATGTCCTAACATCACATCTATTTGCAGGAGCACATGGCGCAGCATACTGGCGAGCCCCTTTACAAATGCCCTTTTTGTCCCCGCACCTTCAACTCGAACGCCAACATGCACTCTCACAAGAAGAAAATGCATCCTGTGGAGTGGGATATCTGGCGCAAGACCAAGACGGGAAGCTCCCAAAAGGTCCTGCCCAGTGCTCAAGTAGCCCAGATGTTCAGGGACGATGCCGATGCCGCAGCTATTGCCAATGACTATACAGCTTAGGCCTACGAAAGCTTAAGGAGTCGATCCGCGGAACCATTGCTTAGTTTTTGATTAATCTTTGTTTGAAAACAAAATATATATAATAGGAATTATTGAAAGTCCGCCCCTTCGTTTGTCCTTTTGGTGGGTGGTCTAATTCTTGTTTTTTTAATGCTTCCCGGCGCGCTAAGTTTGTACATTTTAAATTATTTGGAAACCGCACATTTTAAAAATGTTTTAAGAAAAATTTGTTTTAAAAAAATAATCTGATAGAGGGCAGGATAAAAATGTACAGAGTATTGAAACAGGCAATCGATTATCACTTGGAAATCGAAAGTAACAGCAACATTTTTATAGATGAAATATAATATGTATTATTAAATTAAAAACTGTATCCTTAGTTTTTTTTTAATATGAAAGCCTTTTTTATTTAATATCAAAAAGAAGATTGGAAACAACTCAATCATACGTTCATTACAGAAACCCTCTATACAGGAATTATGTATCAGAAATCGTAGAAAATATGCTTTGTCCAAAGTAGAAGAGAATTTTTTTTGCTCTGGCAGATTTTTGAAAAAGCATCAAATTTTTATAGAACTTTATTCGTAATACTGAAATCTAAGAAAATGTCTTTATCCCAGAGTAGAAGACAATATGATCAAGAACAACGAAGCTAGAATTTGGATCCCATTGGGAGGTATAAAGATATAGTGGTCCGATCCGGCCTGATACGACTTGCATACTACCTGCAATTGTGAAGGAACTCTTGGGATTCCTATACTCCGATACCTTTAAAGCTGAGATACGGACGGACGGACAGATGGACATTACTAGATCGAGTTGGCTTTTGATGCGGATCGAGAATTTATATACTTTCTAGGATTAAAATGCCTTTTATTGCTAACTGAAGTTATAGCACCCTCTACAAGGGGTAGGAGAAGTAACACCATATCAAGCTAAAGCGGTGTGGAAGTCTCATTTCAGCCTACTGCGGGTGATAAAACATGAAATGGTTGGAGTCCCTGCTAAATTCCTCAGCCAAGTCTGGCAACGCTGTAAGAAACAACGCAACAAAACAGCCTGCGTGGACAAAAACATTGACAAAAATGAATGTAAGCTTTTTATTAACTAACTATTATTAATTCCTCGATAATGATCACCCAACCACCATGTTATTTGACGCCCGACAGGAGTCCGAAATCCCCATCGACATACACACGCTGAAGTTGCAGGACTGGCTTATCAGCCGTCGAATTGTTCCGAAGAATGTCCAGCTGGAGATTCGAGAGATCCACAAGAAGATCAGCAACGCCCTGCAGGATATGCCCTCCAATGAGCAGCTGATCAAGCTCTTGGCCAGGACAAGTAGGTACACCCAGTGGCCCAAAGGCATACCAACTCAATCGACTTTCCCCCTGCAGATATCAACTACTACCATGTCAAGGAGATCATCGAGATCCTGAAGCAGACGGAAAAGGACACGAAGAGCGTGTTTGGTACCTACGGTAGCCAGCGGATGAAGGACTGGCAGGAGATCAGCCGCCTGTACGAGAAGAATGCCACCTACCTGGCCGAAACTGCTCAAATCTTCGTGCGGAACGTGAACTACGAGATTCCCGGAGTGCGCAAGCAAATGGCCAAGTTGGAGCAGCAAACGGACGAGAGCCAGAAGCGGGCCCACGATCTGAACAAGCCGGAGAGCCAGCTGCTGGCCGAGCACGCCGCTCTGCTGGATCAACTGGGCGTCAAGGGGGACAACCTGCACGCCGAGTTCGTGGAGGTCCTGGCTGGCTTACCCGATTTATACGCCAAGTCCCTGGTTGACATAGCCAAGATCCAGCCGGGCATCGACCTGTACGCCGAGATCAGCGGTCACAAGCAGGCGCTGCCCATCCTCAGCCACCTGGTGGAGTTCGGCAACACCACCGTGTACCAGTACATCCACAAGGAGGCACCCCTGGCCGTCGAGGAGCCGCCCATTCGCTTGAACCTCGACGAGGGCATCACCAGCAAGGATGAGAATGCTCCGCTTGAGATTGACTTCGGAGCGGACGACAATGGCGGAACCTCGTCGACTGTTTCGGCGGAGATCATCGACTACGGGGACTTTGGCAGTGGGGATTTGCAGGAAAACGATGGCGGCAACATCGACTGGGGCATCGAAAGTGCTCCCACCGATGCGGTGGAAATCAACTTTGACATTCCCGTCGAGGAATATGGAATCGTGGTGGAGGGCACTGGCATGGATGGAGGCACTGCCAAGGGTAAAAACTGTCTTTTGCTGCAAAAGCCTTTTTAACTTATGATTCTTTTCCCCAGGTGATCAAGCCTACACGTTGCTGGACTCACCCAATTATCGCGATCGGTTCCTGGACGAGATCTACGAACTGGAATCCTTCCTGCGTCTGCGTCTCTATGAACTAAAGCAGCTAGAAACTTCTAGCGACATTATGTTCTCCCTGATGGACAATATTGCCACCCACGATGCGGAGAGCATCCGGAAAATTCTCGGCGCTGTGGAGAAAATTATCCAGCAGACTTCCGACGAGCAGACGCGGCATCTCTTCCAGCTGAAGCACTCCCCGAAATATGCCAATCTGCTGGCCACCAAGCTGCAGCAGATGACCAAGGCCGTGGAGAAGTTGCGATCCACGCGAGAGGCGCTTAAGAAGCGAGCCATCGAGCTGAGGGAGCAACGGCAGCAGCTGAATCCCGTCCTGGAGGAACTGATTGCCCAGACTCGCACTCTGCAGTCCCACATCGAAAAGGATATTTCCAAGCGATACAAGAACCGGGTGGTTAATTTGATGGGAGGTGTTAACTAATGATTATAATGTTAGGATTTTGTTTAATAAACTGTAACTTGGGCAGGACAAAGATGGCTTTGTTAATTTTTTAAAAGAAGTTTATTTTTATTTTGCTATTTTTATTAAATATACAAATTTTATTTATATTGTGTTCTTTCTTTTTAATTGCCATTTTGCTTCTTTTTTTGTATCCAGAATACAAACCTAATTTTAGTGAAGTTTGTTGTTGGTTTCATTTTTTTTTGTTGCTTTTGTTTTGTTCATAAAAGTATGCTTACACATTTAACGTTTTAAACTTTCACTTAAATTTAAAATTCTTATGTTGCTGAATTTGAATAATGTGTAAAACAAGAACAACGCTGTGATTAACTTAAATGTTTTTGGGGGCCTGTCTTGAATTTAAGGAAATTCATCGAAAAAGTATTATATAAATCGGAAGTAGAATGGGGGAGCTTCAAAAAAATCGGAAATGCTATAGAGTAGCTATACAAGGTTTGGGTGTAAAAAGCCACAAAATGTCGGGGTATACATTGGGATATCAACTAGACTTAGGCACTAATCTAACAAAAGTGTGGCTGGCGGTAATCAGCAGAAAGGCTTTATAAGTATAATCAATTCGTTAACTAAATAGAAAATAACAAGCACTATCGAAAATACAATTAATTATACGGGGAAGAGGCCTCATGATATGGTTACAACTTTGTGTGGCGCTGGGCCCGGGCTCAAAGCGTCGTGTACTTTTGTTTCCGTTTGTTTTGTGATGCATGACCCGACCTCAAGCTCAAATCAATCATCTACAATATGGGGGTCGTCGTCGTCGACTTCTCTCGGGGTTTACATAGATATCATTTGTATGAATATAATGTTGGATTGTTTTGATTATACATCAACGCACGTATTTGTGTAGTGTTGCATTTATAACTCGTATGGTAAATGTTAAATAAGCATAAAATTTGTTCGAAAGTTGCTTGTGGTCTGCCATTATTGTAGTTGCTTACACTAATATACATATATGTTTCATATAATTTATATATATATTTATTATTTATAGGTTTTAATTTAATTCTTGCTCTTGCTTTGCTTAGGTGCTACTATGTATATGTCTGAATTTATTTATGTATACATGCTTCTGTTTATTTGATGTATTTTGTAAATGATTACTTTTTATACACGTATCATAGCGCCGGTCGGATTAGAAATTCTGAGCTCTTTCCGCTCTAATCTTTATGTTATTGCTCTTAATTTCAAAAAAAATATGTGGATTGCCCTATCTACAACTCCCCGCTGTCCACACATCCACCCTCCCCCCTAGACTTACAATCTAAGCGAACTTGTTCCGTATTCCTTTTCCTGTTTTCTTTCTGTTTCTTCAATGAAAAACATCGCCTCTCTTGGCTGGCTCTGTCCACCAGCGATGGTGGTGATGGTGATTCGGCTGCTGAGCTTGCTGTTGCTGCTGATGGTGCTTCGACTGTCAATCGTTCTTCACTGGGTAGTAGATTAGATCCGGTTGCTGGCCATGCGGCGGCATTTGCTGCATCATCCCACCCATCATGGGCGGCAGCACGCCCTTCGTATCGTCTCCCAGCATGGGATAGCCCACGCCTACGCCCACACCAACGCCCACGCCGACTCCAACTCCCGTGCGGTCATAGACATTGCTGTGCGGCGCTGGGGGGGGCAACAGATGCGGATGCAATGGCTGCTGCTGCTGCGCCTGCAGGCCATGCGGATGTGGGTGGTAGGGCTGAAAGCTGTTCTGCTTCTGCTGCTCGCTGACCAGTTGCTCGCTCAAGTGCTGCTCGTAGGCTCCTCCGTAAACGCCGCCTCCGCTGCGCATCAAAGCGCTCGCATAGCCTCCGGCACCGTGATGTTGCTGCTGCGCCGCCTGTTGTTGCTGTTGCTGGGATGATGGCGTTTGTTGCTGCTGCATCAGGTCGAAATTGTACTCCATTGGCGCGGGATTTGTGTCAATGAGATTCGTGAGTATGCTGCCGATATTGTTGTAGTTGTGTGGATCACTTGAATTCGCCTGTCCTTGGGCCTGTTGCTGCTGCTGTTGCTGCTGCGCCGCCTGTTGCTGCTGTTGTGGTTGCTGCTGTGTAGATTGGGGGAACGCGGGCGCCGGCCACATGTGCTGAAAGCCCATCAGATCACCAGCAAGGGTTGGATCCGGTTGCTGCGGTTGTGGGTGTTGTTGCTGCTGCTGCTGGGGCTTGCTGACTGCTTGTTGCTGCTGCTGTTGTTGTGGTGAAGGCGGCACATTCATTGGAAGCCCTAGGAACTCGGTCGATTCCACAATATAGAATTTGTTATCTTTGAGCTCAACCTGCTGGTTGCTGGGAGGATTGCCAAAGTTCATGTTGCCCCAGGAATCGGTGGCCTGTTGCTGCAAGAATTGTTGTTGCTGCTGCTGCTGCTGCTGCTGTTGTTGTTGTTGTACTGAAGCAGGTTGTGGCGACTGCAGTCTCGCATGCTGTGGGGAATGCGATGGTTGCTGGTGCTGCTGTTGCAATTGCTGGGCTGCAGGATGATGGTGGAGCGGCGAGCGCTGGTTGTGGCGATGTTGCTGCTGCATCATCAACTGGTGCTGATGGTGCATCGGCGGCATGTGGTGCGGGGAGCTGAAGTGCTGCTGCGGCTGCTGCTGTTGCAGTTGCGGGGTGTGCGGAGGATGTGGACTCTGGGGCGTGTGACTCCTCATATGCTGCTGCTGTTGGGCCAGATGATGTTGTTGCTGCTGCTGCTGGGGCTGTTGCTGTTGTTGCTGCTGCTGTTGTTGCTGATACTGGCTAATCAGTTGATGCTGCTGATAGGCGCCAGCTGCCGGATTGGACTCAAAATGAAATTGTCCATCCTGCCCAAAGCTATTCATACGCTGCAAATGCAAATCTCCGGGTGCAACTCGGGACTGAGGCGGCGGCGGCGGCTGTTGCTGCTGTTGTTGTGGTGCTGGCGGCGGTGTTGGATGCTGCTGATGCAAGGCATTCTGTGGCTGCTGCTGCTGCGGTCCTGGCTGCTGTTTCTCCGCATTAAAGCTCTGATTGTACATGGAATTCTGCTGAGATTCACTCGTCGACACCGAGTGCTGCGACGTGGAGGCCGTGGATGATTGCGAACTGTTGCTGCTGACCATGGCCGCATTGAATTGATCCTGCTGCAGGCAACCCGGCGTGGTGGAGACCGGCGGCGGAGGCGTCGGGGTGGCTGCAGAGCCCTTCTGCTGCTGTTGCTGGGAGGATGCTGCTGCTGCTGCGGCCGCGGCGGCTGCTGCCTGAGCTTTCGCCTTGCTGGTCACTGCCTTTTTACTGGCCTTGACTGGCGGTGGACCAGGCATATCCGGTAAGCTAGCCATTTCTGCTGGTAAGAGAAAAGGGTTAGATTTGTTTTGGAGTTCATGGAAAGTCCTTCTCAATCATACCTTCTTCGTTCGCTTTGGGAAAGCGCTGCTTTCCCTTCTTAGGAGGCGGCGGCTCGTTGCCGTGCATGGTCTGCTTGTGACGCACCAGGTGCGTTTTCCACTTGAAGGTCTGCGAAGGCATTAAGGTTAATTACTAATGTCAGGTTTTCAATATCCGAAGAGCATTCCTTTAAATCATATTCCAACCGGGTTTAAAAGTACTTTCGGTTGGATTTTGATAGAAAGATCGCAGTTCTTCAATAGGAATATATACAAATATATCCAAAGATCGCACCTGATCGCAATAATTGCAGCAGTGCGGCCTCTCCTCCGAGTGCGACGGCAGGTGCCGCTGCAGCGACTTGGCCGATCCGAAGCGCTTGCCGCACAGCGTGCACTTGCACTCGGACACGTCCACGTGGGCGTTGCTGTAGTGCTCCTTGAGCGCGGGATATGTGAAGTAGGACGAGCCGCACAGATCGCACACGTAGGGCCGCTTGATCTCGGTGTGCAGCTGCACGTGCCGCTCCAGGTTGGCTTTCAGCGTGAAGCGGTTATGGCAAATGTGGCACTCGAAAAAGTTGTCGCGCTTGTGCACGCGTATGATGTGCTGGTAGAGGGCGTTCTTCGACTGAAACTCCTCGCCGCACACCTCGCAGATGGCCCCGTCGGCCTTGTGGCCCGTCTCCTCGAAGTGTTGCTGCAGTTTCTTCTGCGGAAACTTCTGGCCGCACTCGCCGCAGGGAAAGGCTGCAAAGGGAAAGAGGTTAGTCCAGTGTTCAGTAGGTTTTTGGGCTAAACTAATGCTGATTCCAAGGAACTCCGCCGGAGAACTTGGTGAAATTTACATTCACGGCGACTCACTTTTGATTTCCTTCTTGTTGTGCGACTCCACGTGGGCATGGAACTGCTGCTTGCGTGAGTACGACTCCCCGCACGTCTCGCACACGAATGGGAACTCCTTCACATGCATGGTCCGGTTGTGATGGATGATTTCCTAGAAATTAATAAGAGGGTTTTATTAACAATTCCTTTTTGCTGAGTAATATATCACACATTTCTATCTACATTGACTTCTATGTGTTCTTAATTTATTAAACAAATTAATAGGTGTCGAAAGACAAAGCTCTATTTTTCTGTGTCTTCTTTTAGCCACATACCAAAACCGGTTCCTAACCTTTGATAAGGTTTAAAGTCCAGGTCTAAGATATACCAAATATAAATTTCTGTATTAATTATGTAAATGTTGCATTACTAATTGATTTAATCCGGGGTGTACATAATATCTTTTTTAAACAAATTTGTTGCAAGATATTGATCAAGATATTGACCAAGATGTTCACCAATGATAATGATCAAAAGTAAGATTATAATAAATATATAATATGGAAATAATTTCCTAATTTAATTTCCAAAAGGGTGAATATTATTCAATGACTAGTTTTTCTGCTACTAAATCATATAGTTACCTCCAGCGTGTTCCCGTTGCGCTGACCACAGTCGTGGCAGTAGCCCGGATGCATCTTGTAGTGGTCCAGCAGGGATTTGCGCTTGCGATACGACTTGGGGCAGAGCAGACAGTTGTAGCTGGGCTTGTCCTTTTTGCTGCCGGGCGTCTGCCCTCCACTGCCTCCACTTCCGCTGCCATGTTGCGATGGCGGCGCCTGCAGCGAGGTGCTGCTACTACTGCCGCCATCGATTAGCTGCTGCTTGGCCGCGTCCATTTCGTCCATGTCGTGGTCCAAGTCGTCGTCATCCTCATCCGGCGACAGATCATTGTCGTCCAGTTCCAGGGAGGAGTTAAGCTGCCCAGCAGGAGGATCGCCGAGATTCGACAAGGCAGCCAGCGCCGGCATTTGTCGACTGGCCATCATCGAGGCTCCGTGTTGTGGGAAATCCTCCGGCATCATCATCATCTGACGCTGCTGGTGCGGCATGCCCACATGCTGCTGCTGCTGTTGTTGCTGCTGCTGCATCATGCCTCCCATCATCGACAGCGGATTATTGCTTGAGTTGAAGTGCTTTTGCTGCTGATGCAGCTGAATCTGGTTGGCGAGGCCAGAACTGCCGCCCGGCAAGATGACATTGGCATTGCCATGACCCGCCTGCCCGGCTTTAAGATCCCTGCTCTCCATGGGCATGGACATGGGCATGGGAGCCTGCGGCGTCAGTTGCGGGCGGTGTAGACTGACATTGTTGTTGTTGTTATTATTATTATTGTTGCTGATGCTATTGCTTGACGTAAGGCCGTTGATCACAAGATTTGCGCTGCTGCTGCTACTTCTACAAGTGAAGAAACAAGAAGGTAATCAACTTTATGGCTAATCAACCAAGAATCTATACTCACAGGTGATGCGAATGATGACTATTGTTCTCCAGGATCACCCCGCTGATGCCATTCCCATTACCGCCGCTCCCACTCCCGCTGCTGCTGCTGTTGCTACTGTGTCCGCTGGCGCTGTTCACACTGCCCAAGGCACTGCCGGCGCCAGCTAGCATGTCATCGATCTCGGGCTCCATCTCCAGACCATCGATCAGACGACCAGCGCCTACACCCTCGTCAATGAACTCCTCGAACTTCATAATCTCTTGGGCAGCCGACGACAGCTGCGATTCCGTTTCCGACTCCAGTTCGGAGTCACCAAACGAGATGGCCGGCAGTTGCTGCTGCCGCTGAATCTCCTCCATGTGTTGCTGCTGCTGCTCCTGCAGTTGAATCTCCTCCAGGCGCTGCTGCTGCTCCCGCTGGATCTCCTCCTGATTCTCCTCTTGCTGCTGCTGCTGCTGCTGAATCTCCTCCTCTTGCTGCAGCTCGCTCTGCTTCATCAGGATAACCAGCTGGCGTCGTTCCCGATGACGTCGCCACTCCTCCAGCCGCTGCTCACGAATCTCCTTCAGAACACGCGCCGAGGGCGTGGTGCCCAGCAGGCGTCCGTTCACAACGAAGTTCTCGTAGAACTGCCGGAGGAAGGGCTTGTGGTGCTGGCTGAGCGCCATCCGGAGCAGAGCCCGGAACTGGGCCTTGAAGGCCCGCTCGCTGAACTCACCGGTGCTGTGGTGATACCGCATCGTGTACTGGCTGTCCTCGTGGAAGACATAGCCCTCGCCCAGCCGGCTGTGCTCCTCTTTCCGCCGCACACTCGTCACGGTCAGGTGCATGTTGTTGGTGCGCTTCCGCTTGACCAGCTTCCCATCGCTGCTGTTGCTATTGGCCTCCTCGTCCTCGCCCAGCTGCTCCTCGTCCTCGAAGGTGGCCGCATATTTCCGCTTGACCAGCAGCGAAACGCCGGTCTGGATCAGGTCCAGTGGATCGCCGGGGCCCATGGCCAGGGCGTCCACATTGTTGCCGGCATGGAACTGCAGGGAAGACGAGTTCTGCGTGTCCGCATCGTCGAGAAAGTCCTCCTCATCCTCCTCGAGGCACAGGAACTCCTCTTTGCAGAGGATCTTCTCGAAGTTCTGGTTCAGATCCGTCGATCCCGACTCCTCCTCGTCGTTCTCGCGCTTGATCTCCGCCTCGCAGCCGGTTCCAGGCTCCTTCTTCTCCTTCTTGGCGGTCAGCAGCAGCTGGAGCTGCTTCGTCCTCGCTAGCTCCTGCTGCTGCGCCCTTCCTCCGACTCCTCCAGCCCCTCCATTGTCGTTGGCTACAGCTACGTGACTGAACAGATTCCTGACGACTTGGTCGCAGGCCTCCGGGTACTTGCACTTAAGCGTCTGCAGCAAGAATTGAATAGCATCGCACCGCAATGCTGTGTTGAGGCTGTCCAGTAGATTTAGTGATTGATCCACCTGGAAAATAAATTGAGGGGTCATTAGGAATGCTTTCAATTTTTTAAGTGGGGATTGCATATTGCCAAGAAAATATCTGAAAATTAAATGCTTAACACTAATTGTAACTCTAGTTCCCAAGCCAAAAATACATTAAGTCTACAAGATTGATCTATCCATAATTGCTATCTCAAAAGTTAGTCAAGTCGATAAACTATTAAACAACTATAATAACTTCCATACATGAAAGATGAAATCTAATCTGGAAACTTGCCTTTATTTTTAGGAAAGAGTCAAATGGTCAGATTAAGCATTATTTAAAAAAACATGTAGTATTCCAACGGCGATAATCCCATTTTTGATCTGGGCATTGGGCAATTCTACTTTCTACTATATATAACACAATACATACATATTTTACTAAGACGTAACATTTTTGAAAACTAAATTATCATGTATCCTTATTCGCTTCCTTACTTACTTATACAACATTAGCCAATGAAAGAGATTACTTGGATTTGACACATTTTCGGATATTAAAAAATTAATTCGGGTCCAATACAATACTTTTCAACCACAATATCACGTCCAATAAGCCATCCGCCTATCATTGAATTGATTATTCTTGTTTGTTCCATATTGGTGGACTATAAATCCTACTTGGGTTGCCCTACTTGATTTTCCGATTTGAGCCCACTGTGCCTAAATTATTGCGCTAGTGGAAAATAAATTACCAACTTCCGCTTCAAGCCGCCCATTTCCACGGAGAAAACAACAAAGTACGGAATGCGGTGGGTGGGAGAGACTGGGTTGGGGCAGGGTTGCCACCTTAATACGGGATATTTGTTAGTCCCGCTAAAGGCCCAATTAGAATCTCCATTTGTTTCAATTAAAAGGCCAAACTCTCACAAACACACGCAGACACAAACGCCGATGGAAATAACTGTCGTCAAACACAATTACTGATTATTATTTTCCAAACAATTTAATGCAATTAGAGAGGAAGAGAAGGAGGGCGGGTGGGAGGTGGATGTGAGAGAGGTGGGAGAGAGCGCGCGCGCTTCAATGAAACGTAGACAGCACGGCGACAGCGACGCCGACTGCGCTGCCGCGCAAGCGATTAGCACAAGCAAACACACACACAGCGAAACAACGGCGAGCGAAGATGGCGAAAAATAGAAAACAAAAACAAAAACAGCAACAGAAGCAGAGAAATTAAAACAGCGCACAATTTGTGCTACTTTTACCCATTCCACAATGTTGCTATTATGTATGTATGTATACACGGTGTGTGTGAGTTTGTGTATTTGCAGCGATTTGTAGTTGTTACAAACACAATGTGGGGCCTGCTCTCTGCCCGCTCTTCTCTCGCAACCCATCCACCCACTGTGCGAGAGGGAGAGGCAAACAATGGAGAGGAGCCGAAGGAGGATAGGTGGGTGGCGAAAGAAGGAGAAGGTGACGGAGGGGGCACTAAAAGTAAACGACGTCGCAACCCTGAAACGCTCTAAACACCTTCGAATACTCTACCTTTTCACATATTTATTTGTTTTATGATTATCAAAATCAAATGAAATTTGTATTGTTTTGTCATTAAATATGAAATATTCCATTTTTAACATTTTGCTGATTTACATAATAAGTAATATTAAATTAGAAGTTAAAATAATCAGGGTTTTGTCTTTAATTAAAGAGTTTTGACAGCAAAAAGCAAGTTTGAAATTTTAAATTTTTTAAAATTTCGTTAGTGTTATTTTCAAAAAGAGTATGTAAAAAGATTAATTACCATATTTTTTGATTCCTTTCAAATTCTAAAAACAATATCACACAAAATAATTTACTCAGTTTTTGTTTAATAGCAAGGGTATATAAACTTCGACTTGCCCAACTAAGCTTCCCTTGTATTATTTTTGTGTCATATCGTATATCAAAAAGTTGTTACACAAACATTTTTGACAGATTTTCCCAACTTGTTTTTGCAAGATAAAAAGTATTTACTGCAAAAATAATTACAAAACTTAAGTGTACAAGTTTTTTGATTAGGAAATCCAAGAAAAAATACATTTCTTTATTTAACTAAAAATAAACTACAGTTAAAAAGATTAGAGTTAGTGAAATGTAAGCAATTAATTTTAATGGGGTTTGTTTTTGGCGGCTAAGTCGCCTTTGAATCGGTTTTATCAGTGTATTACAGACGATACTTTCTCTTAGTCAAACTGCTTTTAATCAATCAACTAGAAATGTTAACAAAACGGTAATTCTTGACAAAAGATTCGAATTAAGTCTGTTAAACGATTGTTACTATGTATGTTTGTGTTTATTTTTCCCCATTCCATCCGTGTGGCAACGCTGCGGGCTGTGCGTTTTATTTGTCAATAAAGTTGTTGTAAATTTAGATTGCAGATAACACAAACTTACTACAACTACGCGTATGTACTTGTGCATGTTAGCATTTATAAACTTTTATTATAAACTTAATTCGTGTGTCTGTGCTAAGGGGCGAGAGAGGTGGAGGAGGAGAGAACGCAAAAGAGGGAGAGAAAGAGAGCCTGAGAACGAGCGGTGCAAGAGAAAAGCAAATGCCATATTTAATTAGAATTTTTTGTGTGCTCTAATTAAATGTTAGTTGGTGTGCGAGTGTTGGTATGTGTGCTTTTATGCTCGCATCTGTGTGCTTGTGTTTATGAGAACTAAAAATACCCAATTTGTAGATATTTTTCCTGAGTCCAAATGGCTTTCGTTTTTTTTGGGATATCCCTTGCAGGGTGTGGGCTATTCGATAAATGAATATTCTGCCACAATTTATTCCGCTTTAGTTGCTACACAGAAATATTTAGTTCGTTTGCAATTGTTATGTACCTGTTCATTTCTCACATAAAGACCCAAAGAGCTATCTTCAAAATACTTATGTACACATGAGCACGTCCACACACACCAGCATACATATATACAGTGTTCGGATGGTTGAACCGTTAGACAGGGGGGAGGTGGGTGGTTGGGGGAATGACGTTGGCTGCATTTTTAGCAAAATTTATGTTATACATTTAGTGCTCGCCATCTCCCTCGCACCCACACCCATCCCATCAGCTCTTAAAGTGGAACTCACACACTCGTGCATCCAAATAGTTGTACTAATCAAATAAAAATAGCATTTACATCGCCCTCTCTCTCCTCGTTGTTTTTTCAGAGTTTTATTAATGAAATTGGCACAGCAAAACACACTGCAATCAATTCGAATCCAAGTGGAAGGGATGGGAAAATAAAAAGACACTCTATCTGTATCCATGTCGTAAACTCAATTAAGAGCGATAAAAACTTTAATTGTATTACTGCAAAACGAAATTAATTAAAAAGCACACAGAGTGTTTTCAGCTCAAACGGAATTGGTGTTTTAAATTACCTCAGAGCATTCAGTGAAATGTGTAGTTTGAACTATTCTCCGCGTTTAAGTGCATTTAAATTGGTAACATTAAATCCTATTGACCACTTTCTTCTTCCCAATTACAGTTAAAAACTTGCTCCACTGTGCAGTGCTGTTTACTATTCTTCTTCTTCCACTTGTGCTTTGCTTCGTACATTCGTACTCGATTCACCGTCTCGCTCGCGCCTGCATGTGAAATGCCTCGAATTTATATGCATGCAAGAGGAAAAGAGAACTCCCCATTCACTCCCCTCCCTTCCACCACCCCCGCCCCCATCCTTTCCACTTCGCCCCACAAACAACAACACACACACACACATGCATAGAAAGCGGGAGGGAGAGCGAGAAATACAATCAAACTTTTGGATTTTATAGTATTTGTAGTATTAGTATTTATGTAAATGTGCTTTGCTTGTGTGGCCAAAGTAAATGTAAATGTTGTTATAAACTAATAAAAATAAAAATAAATATTTTCTCGAAAATAACGAAGGAAAACAAAACAAAAGTGAATAATAGCAGTGATGAAATGGGTCGAAAAGTGGGGAGTAGCGAAGCAGAAGGTGGGCAGAGGGAGAGGTAAAAAGAGAGGCGGGGAGACGGGGACTACAATTCATTTTAGAGGCAAATAGAAAAAAACAAAAATAACATTATGTGGCACTCAACGAAAGGGGGAAAGAAAGGGGGAGAAAGAGAGGAGGAGAAGCAGGAGGTAAATGGAAATGGGAGTGGTATGGGTTTGCCTTTGAATAGGGATAGTGGGAGTGGGCGGGGGGCGGAGGAGGGGGCGGGATGGAGCAAAAGACTCGGCGGAAGTTCACACAGACACAGTCCGCTCGCGTGTGTGTGTGTTATTGTGGGTGGGTGGAAATTGTGCAAGAAGCGATTGTGGGGGCTCTAAATCAACGGAGCTTTTAAAATAATAAAGCAAACAGAAATAGAGGGAATTTTTGAGAACCACCCTTCTTGTTCTACCAGCTACACTCGCCGAAAAAGTAGCCCACTTAATTCGTTTTACCAAATTCATTTCCATATATGTAGGCCGCAAATTCCCGCTCAAACTCATTAGCTGCGTCTCTTTGTTTACTTCAGGTGCTTCGCACTTCCAATTGGAGAGCAGAGCGCGATTTGAATGGCCACAGCCAGAGCAAAAGCAAAACTAAATTCGGATTAATTTTAATCGCAACGACCTTTTCACATTACAGCAACAATAATCACAACAACACAACAACAATAAATACGGCCCAGTGCACACTGTACTTCATTTGTTATCTGTCCTCCACCTCCTCCTCTTCTATCACGCTCTCCTCTCGCTGCCGCTCTCTTCCTTTCCTACGCATTACACGTTGTTTTGCTGCTCTCTCAATTAGACAGTCGCAGTCACACGGAATGTAGACTGCACGCACACACCCACAGCAGCTGGCGTGTGTGTGTACTTTATATTGGAATGAAAGGGGGAATGGAATGGGGGGGGAGGCTCTAATGGTAAACATTATTTAATTACCAGTAATTTAAAATCCAACTGTGTAGTTTTGTTATCCATTTTGTTGTTGGCTTCTGCATTTGGCTGAATTTTATTTATACGTTTCACTCTCTCACACACACATTAACACACACACTCGCGCACAGAATCTCACTCGCTCACACTCACACACACACACGTGTGCGGGTTTTTTTTTTATTATTTCAATTTTTCTTTTAGCCCCTGCTTCGCGTTTCTTCTTGCTTCTTTGCTGTGGCTCAGCTCTTTTTTTGTGTTATTCCATTCTCCTCTCCTTTGCTTTTGACTTTTCGTACGTCGCTCTCGCTGTATTGACACAACATTGAGAAATTCCCATTGGTTTTTTTTTCTGCCCCTTTTTTTTCACATTTTTACGCTTAATGGGGGGAATTTGCAGATTTTGTTATTGCATAAATGCGAGAGAGCACACACGGGGAATATTTAACAACCGTGCGCCTATTTAGCTTGCAACTTTCTGTGGCACACACACACACGCGCGCTCATTGCCCGTTTGCTGCGTATGAAAAACTGTTTTCCAATCCGTTTTCGCCACGCGTTCTGCGCGCACTCTCTAATTACGCGGAAAGCCCTTCGTAGAAACCGATTAACCGTTAGTTTAGCAAGTATAATTGAGTTTTTTTTAACAGCAACAGCAAATAAAAAGCGACGGAATTTTTCTTAAAATGTTTTGTACGGTATTTTTTTAGTGACTGCCTGACTGTGGTTATTTTTAGTCCATCTTCGGGGCGAATGGCAGGTTCTCGGTTATCGATAAATCGATTTATTTATGTTATCATTTATTTTTAAACCCACGCGGGCTTTAAAAATGGTTAGCATCCTCGCTAAAAAGGTTTGAGTCCCAACTATACCTTTCCAAAATTGGAGAAATATATTAAAGGCTCTAACCGATGGTTTGTGTACATTCTGGGTTCTTTTTTTGAAATTTTATTTCACACGCTCCGAACTTCGATTACAAAAATCAGGATATACCCTTAATCAATAATTATGCATCCTTGGGATTACTTGGCCGGCTGCTTCGCTTGCTTCTCCTTCTTGGCAGCCTCTGCCTCTGCCTGCACCTTGTTGTACTTCTCGATCAGCTTCTCCACATCGGCCTTCTCCAGGACACTGTAGACGGTCTTATTGTCCACACGCTGCAACGTGGCCATCTCGACCTTCTCGGGGGTCAGCTTGGTGGTGTCCAGGGTCATGCTGAGCACCTTGACGGCCAGATCCTTGGCATCCTCCAGCGTCAGCTTCACGTTCTCCTTGTCGGCCAGCTCCTGTTTCAGCATGGAGATCGCCGCCCCGAAGTTGTTGCCAATGCAGGTGGCCTTCCAGCCGCCGTAGTTGCCGCTGGGATCCGACTGGTACAGCTGGTAGCCGTACTTGTTGTCCCATCCCATGTAGAGCAGCGAGACGCCGAAGGGCCGCTTTCCGCCGTACTGGGTGTAGGCCTGCTTGATGTCGCACAGGTGCGAGACCAGCTGCTCGCAGGGAATCACCTCGCCGTAGCTGAACTGGTAGCGCTGGGCGATCAGGCGCAGCTCGGCGGTCAGCACGTTGGCGTCGGAGGTGATGCCCGCCACGGAGCAGACCATGTTTCTGTGGAAGAAAAAGGAGGATCCATTAGTGGTGTATTTAGTCGATGTAGTGCAAGGGGGCACCTAATATTCTAAATAGTTAAGACAGTAAACAAATTATACATGTTTAACATTCAATCGAATTAGAAGTTGAATACAAAATTTGTAATGGGAAGTGCATTAGGAATCTGCCTATCTCTTGGCTTATTTTGTGGCTTAAAGTAATGAATATATATGTATATGAAGTACAGAAATTTTGTCTATACCCAGTTTAAATAGATGAAAACCCCAGTTAGGAAAATCAGTTTCTTCGCTCAAGTATCAAATGAAGTGAAGGATGCAGCTCGAATGCCCATTTTGTATGTGCGATTCTAGTTTAAGTGAACAAAGGTATGAAGACATTTGGAAAATATAGTTGTCTAAAGGAGAAAAACCCACTTAAGCAATACGTTTTACCTTCTGTTAGTAAAGTTTCATTTTTGGAAATATAAGAATGTATAGTTCTTCAGTGATGTTGGAATTGCAATATATTTTAAAGGTTAATAGAAGATTGGTAATCCATATGCATGTATTGACCCCGGGTTTTATGCCAAGTCATATTTTGAACAATTAGCAGATGTTTTTCACCATGAAGTAAGTACATTTAACATGCTATTTTCATGAAACCCAATAAAAACATATGTATATGGACTACAAGTTGCTAAAGTAACCTTTTCGGACTTGGCCCTTTGATAAAAACAGTATCCCCGTATAATTAGGGGGATAGTGGCTCTGTGAAGCCTGTAACCTCCGTGTTTTCCCATTGCCTTTAGGATTCCCATCCCAGGAGTCCCCCATCCCAACTCACTCATTCAGGCGGTAGATCTTCTCCGAGGGAATGGCGCTGTCGAGCAGTTTGTTTGTGCTGCGGCACTCGGCGGCCAGGAGAATGCCGTCCTCGGCCAGGATGCCCAGGCAGGTGCCGGCGTGCGAGATGGCCTCCATGGCGTACTCCACCTGGTACAAACGGCCCTCCGGCGAGAAGATCGTGGTGCGGGAATCATAGCGGCGCGCCTGTGAAAGTACCCGGCATCTTGTTAATAGCACGTTTATTAGTCACCCATGGCCATGGGCCTTGTGGTCTTTTTCGGCCCAACACCGGTGGGCTGGCCAAGCTACTTACCATTGTTAAGGAATTATTAATTTACAAGTTTATTTTGCAAAACGAACAGAACTGTTTGTCATCCAGTGTGGTGTTGCCAGATTGTCAGACGATGCCAAAAGCGGTACTAGGGGTGCACAACACAAAATCATGGAAGGCGTTAGGGTATATATAAAACTGTTGGTATTTATTATTAACTGCTTCCAATACCAGGGCTGAAAATGTACAAATTTTAGCATAATTCCACTGCACCTCTTTATTTTAAATTTAGATGCGTTTAAAACGATACCGGTTTTTTGAATTTGTATATCTGTAATTCAAAAAATGCATTAAAAATTCCTTAATCATGTGATCTGTTTAAAGGATATACCAACTAAGGGTCTCCAGGGAGGGTTGCTGTATTCAACAAGACGCATTTTTTAAATGATGTAATTTATGGTTAAAAGTACAATAATTCAGCAATGCAATAATAATTAATTTTTAATTAATACTAAATTCTTTCAAATTCAGATCGAGTGTTTTGGGCCTAGAAGCGACGTTTGTTGTCTCTTTTAAAAAATGGCACTGGGCGTATTTTCAATTACTAATTTTAAAAAATGTACATTTTCATAATTAATGGGAGTTTTTCAAGAAGATAAGTAAACAGCTCAAGACAAAGGATTCTCTACGATGATTAGATGGGTTCTTGAAGTGCTCCCGTTCTTGGAGAACATTAGGGATGCTAATAACTACACGGAGCGACAAGTACAACGAGGTTAGTTGGTAAATAAATATTAGATTGTTAAAATATAGATTCAATTAAGGAACATTCAAAAGTTCAAGAGCTTCTTTTCTATTCCATATTAAGGATTTCCCTACCGGGTATGTAACTTTATTGGCCATTTATTTTACATTTAAAAGTGCTACTTGGCTCTTTGATTTGGGTTCACTGAATAACGGGTGAATTAAGCCGAAGTCATCTTAAAGCAGTCTACACGAGTGCCACCAAAGAGACACATTAATTGCTGCCAGCACGCGACGGCGTTTCCAAGCGATTGCCATTCAAATTTGGCCGAGGAGCAACAAGTGAGGCCAAAAGGAGCTGCCCGCCTAACCTAGAGATTCACTTTCCGTTGAGACGAAGCCAGTTGGCCACGGATTTGCTGGCCTCCCATTGGCCGGCAAGGATTCGGCTGCCAGGACGACCCATGCCGAGCTGAGGTCCTGCCGGATATAAAAGGACCAACAGTTGAGGCCGCTGGCTCATTCGATTAACGCGCTTCGGGCCAGCTTTCCCCTCTTATTCTTCGGCTAAACAATTGGATACGGTGAAGTGAAGTTTGTTTATTTAAGTGTCTCTAACAAGTGTCCTTTAACAACATTAAACATTTGGATTACTTTAAGGACTTTAAATTTAAAGATGTGCCGAAAGCATTGTTAAAGAGTTGAACATTTTCAAGCTTTAAGTGGATAATAACTCGCGCTTCATTACGTTTTATGACAACTTGAATTAATTTCAAATTTACATGTGACCCTTGAAAACCAAGTACTGGTGGGTAGATTGAAGAACTAGGCAGTTTTTTGGGTAAAAGTAAAAACATAAAATTAAATCACTGAATGAAGTTGCTTTGCTGTGATTAATATTCATACGGAATGGGGTTTTGAGTAATTTGATGCCGTAATCTTATTTTAAGTGAGTTACATCTTTTACAGCGGAATTAAAAGGTCTAGACAAAAATAAGTGGGTCAAAATAGATAGAATTTTATTTTATTTAAGTGAAAGAACTTTTAAGCATGGAATTTTGATACATCTTGAAAAAGAAAACAATTACAAATATGTTTTAAATCAAAAGAATAAGTAGCAACCTTAGTACAGATTATGAATGGATATTTCTGATTACATAGTTAGGAACTCCTCGAAATGCACCTGCTTCGGATCAGCATCCACGTTTCCTTCATCTTGTTGGCCGCTTCCTTTAGTGTCCATCCCAATCCCAGGCGCAATGAGATCACCTGGGACGACGCGAATAAGGATCTTAGTCTGGATTCCACCACATCGATGGTGTGGTTCAATGGCAGTGATGCGGGTCCAGAGCCCAAAATGTTCGAGAGGAGCAGGGATGCCAAATCCCATCAACTTTCTAGGTACACTGAAGTGGGTGAAATGGGCCAGATGCGTGTGTACAATGTTGGCGTACTAATGGCTTCTCATTTGGGTAAGTGCTTGGGTAGTTGGTTCAAGATTTGATGATGAGTCGGGCGTTGGTCACCAGATTCCCCATTCGATCTGGAGCGTTGTGGACCGGCCGTGGATTTGGCCTTGGACGAGATCAACAAAGTATTTCTGAAGCCTCACAATATCACACTGTTGAAAAAGAAGGGAAGGTTAGTACAAAAACTTTACGTGAGTTATTAATAAACAGTATTTTAAGAAAACTAAACAAAATAGTTAATAACTGCTCCCCTATAAATGTACAATGTATGCATTTTATAGAAAATTCTAGAAAAGCGTACTTTTATAGCTAAACCAACAACTTTAAAATTCAATCACAGGAAAATTGCCACGTGTAATTTCGCGGTTTTCGTTGGGGAGCACCCTCTGTTTAAATACACAACTTACCACTTAAAAGGCGAAATTTGCATTTATACATATGTATGTAGGTATTTACCTGCAGCATTTGAGAATATTGTTCTGCAGGAAAAGCTTTAAATTCTCAAGATCCCCCGGATCAGGAAAAGTTAAGGCTTTTTCTGCAGAACAACACCCTCAAACGGCAGGTATACAGCGTGAAAATTTCTTTGCTCTTTTTTTTTTGATATTACAGCACGAGGTTTGATGTTAAACTAACTTCCTTTGAATGTTCTAGCAAGTCATGACCATCTTGGTAGCGGAAATGGAAATTTGGTCATATTCTTTAAGCTACTTTACAACATTGTTTTTTGCAAAAATTATGAGATTACCTTGACAAGAGGCGATAGTTGTTCCGATAGTATATAATTTAATGACCGGAAATTGAGTAATCATTTTAGGAATTATTCTAAGTAAAATTAAAACTAAAGTTTCGAGGCGACCAACAAAAAATAAAATTCGATCTGCGCAAAATTGTGTTTTATTACATTTTTTATAAATAAATAGTACGAAACCTTATATTTATTTTGCAACACTGTGCATATCAAAAACTCCAAGTATTGAAAGTACTAATCCAACACTAAATCCACAAAAGTTTGTAGTGTTACTAATAATATTATTATAAAAAAGCATGCGTAGAAAGTAGAAATAATATATATTCTGGACATTGTTTTATAATTATTTCAAAATAATTTTATAAATAACTATCGGATTCACTGCATCCGAATATTTATCCAAAGGTTTTATTGCTTATCACTATCTTTTATCCTCCACCCTCTCCTTTTATTTTTAGTTACCCATCATGCTCGGGTGCTCGGGCCCCAGGACTTGCGGCAGATATGCATTTCCAGGACGACGTAATCGCGTTTATTGGACCAGCCTGCGCCTTTGCCCTTGAACCGGTTGCACGTTTGGCCGCCTATTGGAACACGCCCATCATCACCGGCATGGGAGATCAGGTGAGGATTCAGGGGCAGGATGCGGACTCGGATGCCGACTCCCAAGTCGCGTGTCAAGCGTCGCAGCACGCTGCTTTCAATTATGTGGCCTCCAGCCCCATGGAATACGGAACCCCAAGCTCCTGCTTAATCCACATCCTCATCCTCTGGCTCCGCACGGCCAAGCACAGCCAGAAGCAATCACATTTAGCCACCTTAATTGTGTCGTGGTCGCGGTCGTACTCTTGACATTGGCAATTAAATGGTTTTCGGCTTGCTCTTTAATTTGCATTTAAGTTTGCCCTTATTATTGACAAATGGCGTTTTCCCCTCTGCCCACCTGCTGCCAGCCGCCTTCTTCGGAGGGTGAGCTCACGGTGACTTCCGGGATCCTGGGAAGGATACACAAGTGGAAGAACGAGAACACGGTAAGTCCTGCACAGAAGTAGTTTAATGTCATGGATTCCAGCTTTATACATGTCTTTTTGATAGTGACAGACACATAAATTTAAAATAAAGTTCTATAAAAGTATACTAACAATTGAATAAAACAAAAATACCCTTTAAAACATATTATAATGCGACCTTTTTAACCAAGAACGATTGGGCATATTTCATAAAAATACATATTGTTTAAATATTTAGAACATTTTTAATGAGATTATTTTTGCTTTTAGGTTTATCATTTAATTGAAAAGTACATTTCTTCTGTTAGTGTATTTTAATATAATTTCTATAAACATAGAAAACTCAAAACAAATTAACAATCGATTTTTGTTTGTAATACACATATTAATGCCTGGCTTAAACCATTCCTGGCTTGAGCAACGGGCTACTAGCCCTCTCGATACTCCTATTCCTTGCAGGGCATGTTCAAGGACAAGTCCAAGTACCCAACTCTGACCAGGATGTCCTACTGCCAGTGCCGGCTCATCCTCGTCTTCGCCAGTGTCATCAGGCAGTTCAACTGGAAGCACGTGGCCTTGCTGGTGGACAGGTCCGAACTTTTCTCCTGGACAGTGGGCAAGAACCTGGAGTACGGACTGCGGCAGGAAGGACTTCTGCAATTTGTAAAGGAGCTCAACGGAAACGAAGAGGAGAGCTACGAGAACTATCTCAAGGATGCCAGCATGTATGCAAGAGGTGAGTAATGATCCTTGAAAGCTTATGGATTAAAGTATACAGGATTTTAACAATCCTTACTCTTCAATGTGGCATTTCATTATGTTAAGTTTGCATATATTTGCCAATTGTCACAACCAAGGAACGATTTTAGTTCCACACTTGCAAAAATCGTTAGTAGAATTAATGAAGTGAAAAGAAAAATAAACGATTTTAATAATAATATAATATAATACTTTTTAAAAATCCCCATACACGTACGTACAAATATTTTTCATACTATTTTATAGTATTTAAATTTAATTTTATAAATAAGTAAATAAATGGTTTTACAAGAAAGACTGTTTTAATATTTAAAGCTATAATAATTAAACCTACATTTTCCCTTCTCACCAGTTGTGATCCTGTCAGTTCGCGGAGTTTTGGTGCGCAAATTCATGCTAGCAGCCCATAGTCTGGGTATGACCAATGGGGAATGGGTCTTCCTGGACGTTGAGATCTTCCAGAGCGAGTATTGGGGCGACAAGGGCTGGGAGATGAAGGATGAGCACGACGCGAAGGCCCGCAAGGCGTATGAGGCCCTTTTGAGGGTCAGTCTTCTGCAGCCCACAAGTCCCAAGTTCCAGGACTTTGCAGACAGTGTGCGGGAGAATGCGCTCTACGATTACAACTATACGTTTGGCGAGGGCGAGGAGGTAAACTTCTTCATTGGAGCCTTTTACGACGGGGTTTATCTGCTTGGGATGGCCTTGAACGAGACCCTCACCGAGGGTGGTGATATCCGAGATGGGGTCAATATCACTCGGCGAATGTGGAACCGCACCTTTGAGGGCATCACGGGTCATGTGCGAATCGATGATAATGGCGATCGTGATGCGGATTACTCCATTCTGGACCTGGATCCCATCAACGGAAAGTTTTCGGTGGTGGCCCACTATTCTGGTGTTCACAAGTGAGAATATAAATTCTATAAATTCAAAATATCTAATATCTATATATTTTATAGAGTTTATTCAGCTGTCCATGGCAAGAAGATACATTGGCCAGGTGGACGCGAGGAGCCACCACCGGATATTCCTCCCTGCGGTTTCCTGGGAAATTCAACCGATTGCATTGGAAACTGTAAGACATATATAAAATCGTATATTATAAATACATATTATAACTTGCTTATTACAGTTTCAACTATAATGTACTCCATATTTGGTTTGGCTCTCTTCTTGGGACTTGTCTTTCTGGTTATTTGCCTTCTGCAAAAGTAAGTTTCTGAAAGATCTTAGAATTTTTGTATAATCCCATAATCCTTCTATGATGGAACCATCTTTTATTGTAGTTTAAAAATGATTTTAACTTAGAAATTTGTTCTTGTTTTCAGGCAAATGAAGCTCAGCAAGGAGTTGAACAATATGTCCTGGCGGGTGCGCCCCGACGATGTCCTGATCGAGATGGGAGGCATGTTTGGGTCCAAGGGCGGACTGCAGCGACTGGATGTGGAGAACATCTCGTTGCAGCAGTTCGGGATCCACTCGGGCAGGGCTTCCGTTGCCAGCTTCACCTCGCTTCCGCCTCAGGTGTACACTACCATTGGTCAGTTCAAAGGGGAGCGGGTGGCCATCAAGAAGGTGAATGTGAAGAAGGTGGACCTCACTCCGCAGCTTCTCTGGGAGATCAAGCAGGCCAGGGATGTGAGCCACGAGAATACAGTGCGATTTGTGGGTGCCTGCATTGACCTACCACGACCCACGGTGCTCATTCTTACTGAATATTGCTCTCGGGGCAGTTTGAAGGATGTGCTGGAGAACGAGGCCATCGAGCTGGACTGGAACTTCCGCATGTCCCTCATCCATGATATTGTCAAGGGCATGAACTATCTGCACAACAGCGATGTTGCAGCCCACGGAAAACTGAGGTCCTGCAACTGCCTTATCGACGGACGTTTTGTGCTCAAGATATCCGATTTTGGGCTGAGAACACTGACCACGCCTTCTGATTTTGTCCGGGATCAAAACTATTATCTGAGTAAGTTCGTCTATTTCAGTATCTTAAGTATTTGGGTACTAGAGTTGAAGGTGTCTACAAAAATTAAAATATTTTCAATTAGGAAATCAGTTAGACAACATTCAAAATGATTTTATTTTATTGGAGATATGTACGTATAAGATTATTTAAAATTCCTAAGAAATCTTTTTGAAATGTATCGAAAAGACAATATCTTTGAGCTTTCATTTTTGAATGGTCTAATTAAATGATTTTATTTAATTTAATAAAAAATTTTTAAATTGTTCCAGAGCTTCTGTGGATTGCCCCGGAACTGCTGCCACTGACCTCCATTCCGGGCTGCTGTCCCGCCACGCAGCGCGGCGACGTCTACTCCTTCGGCATAATTCTGGAGGAGATTGTCAATCGTGGTGGACCCTATCAGGAGGCGCGCCAGCAGATGGACGTTCATACGATCCTGCACAAGGTGCGGCAGTGCAACGGATTTCGGCCACTTATCCGGGAGCGGGAATGTCCTCCGGATCTGCTGGAACTGATGGAGAAATGCTGGGCGGACAACCAGGAAGAGAGGCCCACATTCTCCACGATTCGCAGCAATATTCGCACTATAATGAAGTAAGTTTCCTTTCAAGATAGTGATTCTATGATTAATGAAAAAATACTAATGCAGGGGTTTCTGTGAGAACCTAATGGATGACTTGCTAAATCGCATGGAGCAGTATGCCAACAATCTGGAGAGTCTCGTTGAGGAGAAAACCCGACAGTTGAGTCTGGAGAAGCAGCGCACAGAGGAGCTGCTCTACCAAATCCTGCCGCGTCCTGTGGCCCAACAACTGATGGCCGGCGATCTTGTGGAGCCGGAGGAGTTCAGCAGCGTGACCATATACTTCAGTGACATTGTGGGCTTTACGGAGCTCTGTGCCCGCAGCAGTCCCATGGATGTGGTTAACTTTTTGAACGATCTGTACAGCACCTTCGACCGGATCATTGGATTCTACGATGTCTACAAGGTGGAGACCATTGGCGATGCTTATCTTGTGGTCTCCGGACTCCCAGAACCCAATGGGGATAAGCATGCCCGTGAGATTGCTCTAATGGCCCTGGACATCCTTCAGGCCGTCAGCTCGTTTAATCTGCGCCACAAGCCGGAGTACAAAATCCAGATACGCATAGGTATGCATTCGGGTTCCGTTTGCGCAGGAGTCGTGGGCAAAAAGATGCCACACTACTGCCTCTTTGGGGACACGGTCAATACGGCGTCTAGAATGGAGAGCACAGGTCAGCCCGGCAAGATTCATGTTTCCTCGGCCACCAAGGCCATCCTGGACAAGTTCGGCACCTTCCAGATGGAGCAACGCGGCGATGTCGAGCTGAAGGGCAAGGGCACCGTGACCACCTACTGGCTGAATAGCACCACCGAGGGCGAGGCACGACCACCTACTCCCCAGATCCTCACCACCGACGAGGTGCCCTTCCCACTGCTCTTCGCCGGCATGGGAAAGTAGTCCCGAGAATACGGCCAACTCCATATTAAAATCGATCTCCTACAAATCAGTATTATTAATGGGTGTCGCAGAAATCTCATCCAACCAAATTGTAACGAAAATTGTTTGATTGATGGAACAGAAAGTATTTTCCAGACGTTTATTAAACACTCCGTCCAGAAAATCGTCAAAGATTTCTGGGACATACCTGATAGAATTTGCATCGGATAAATATTTTATAACATATGTAAGGTTAATAAAGAATTTGCTTTTACTGTTTTAATGATGTTTAATGTTGATTATGTGATCCGTATATTAGAACTCACTTATTATATTATACAGTGATGGAGAAATATCCGACCCTACAAAGTATATATGTTCCCGATCAGTATTACTAGACGAGTCGAAATGTCCGTCAATCCATTTTTTCCCGCAACCTAGACTTTCAGCTATCTGCATAAAACTTTTCGAAACTTGCCAAGTCGAATGACTATATCCTATAGATCCCATAGGAATAATTTGAAAACTAATATAAAATAATTTTAGCTTCGTTGTTTTGATCATATCTCTTTTTCCCTGAGGATTCCAAATTTTGTAGATTTTATTATTATGTCAGAATGACAGAATGATAAGAAAATCGGAGTAATTCAAAATCGAAGAACCATTTCTTTTAGCATCAATAAACATTGATGTTTTTCCAACTCTATTCGAAGATATGTTAATTTTTGGTAACGAGAGTAATTGATACTCGTCATCTTTTTTAAAACGCCCTTTTTGTTTTTGTTACAATCGGTCGAACCATTTATTTGGAAATCGGTTTAAAGTGGTTTGAATAGTATTACATTTTTTTAATAGTCATATTAGTTTGTGAAAACTAAGAACATATGTTTCCTTTTTTTATTTTTTTTGTCGACATAATCCACGTCTCAACTGGGGGTCGCCTTTGTAACAAAAATTACTGCAGCAGTCCGTTCTTTCTTTACACTGGAAATATGTTGATAGTTAAAGTTGATCAAATTAGGAATGAATAAGTCTTCTACCGCTCCACCCTGTGGTATGCAAGTCTGTATTGGCACCAAGGCTAGGATACACAACAGTATTATAAGTCGGGCGATCGTGAAAATTAAAGACATCTTTACGCTGGCAAAGTTAAGACTCAACTAAAGATCTGAGAAACATGAAACCCTTTATATATCTTCCACTCTACATGCAACCCTTATCTATCTGAATAGTGCAAAAAAGGTTTTTTTATTAGTTATAAATAGCCTTTTAAATTTCATCTTTGTCCACACTTGCATATCAGTTGCACTCATAAAGAATAAACAAGGATGATAATAATTTATTAAAAATGAAGAATAAACAAGAATGATAATAATTATGTATCAATCTTGTTTATGAAAACACATGTAAAGTGGAAGATATTAAGGGTTTCAAGTTTCTCAGATCTTCAGTTGAGTTTTAACTTTGCCCGCGTAAAGATGTCTTTAATTTTGTGATAATAATTTATTATGACCCTTGTTTATTCTTTATGGTTGCAATTTAATATTAATATTATGACTGATACCGCGATACTGGGCATTGGGAAAAGAGAGAGTTTATAGTACGGAGGTTATATGTTTTAATAAAAATGTGTAAAGCGCAATGAAAAGCTTTTGAAAACGGCATGATATACGGTCACTTGTCCTGGGAGAAAGCTTTTCTTCCACTTTTCCAGCCCAAGTGCCATCAGCTGTTCAAGTCGAAGGGAATTTTCCGCAGGGGGAGGAAATCCGTATTTGCGCATAGGCGAGGAAAAAGGAATAGCCACAAAAACAAAGTGTTCGGAAAGCAGAAATAAAAAGTTATATGAGTCCTTAAACCGAGCCAATTGAAATCTGAGAATGAGCCACCATCAGTGGGAGGATCTGGATCTGGAGTCGAAGCCAGTGCGGCCCAAGGAACGAGATTCCCCTGCTAGCCATGTAGATGCAGTGTAGATACCCGGGAGCAGATACAAATACAGATACAGATACACACACGGCCAGAAGTAGAATCTAGAGGCCACATCCGGCACATCCTGCGTCATGAAGGTGTTCCGGTTGCGTTTGGTCAAGGTCCTCCTGCTGGGATTCCTGTTGGCCAATTTGGTGTTCTTATATTACACCTGGAACACGCTGCTCTGGCGCCGGATAAGTAGAGCCCTGTCCGGAGAATCCATTGCAGCGGAGGAGCCGCCAAAGGCCGCCAAACTGTCGCCCAAGGATAAGGTGCGCAATGCCAACAAACACATCCGGAAGTCCATCACCATCGTGTTCTATGGCCACTACAACTTCGAGCAGGATCTGAGGGCAAGTATAGATAGCATCCTGGACGTGATACCCAATATGCCCATCATGGTGCTCCAAGATGGCGGTGCCGAGTATGCCTATCCGCCGGTCAACTATGAGCGCAACCTGACCGCCGGAGAGGAGCGCACCGTGGTCTTTCAGAGTCTGGCCTTCGATGTGCGGCACTCGCGACAGGAGCTCAATCCCCTGGCCTCGATTCGCACCAAGTACGTGCTTATAATGCCGGACAGTGTGCGGCTGAGCAGCAAGAACATCCTGCAGAAGATCCTGCGAGAGATAAATTCTCTGGGCCTGCCAGGACAACCCAAGGAGCAGCGTCCTCCCGTTCCGCAGGAAGAGACCGTTCGCCGTATGGTGATCGTACCCTTTGCCGGCAACCTCAAGTCCTTCATCAGCTGCGTCAGGATGACAATGGACCTGCCCGACTGGACGCTGGAACTGGTGGCCACCAACGATACCAGACGATGTGATTTGGTGGGTATAAATATAGGATGAAAGTAAAGTTTACAAATCTAGTAATAGCATGTGGGGTCTTAGTGATATCTACAAGGGCGTACGTATTATTATAGAAAATATTCCTTATATTAGTAGTTTATTTTATATTAAAATTAATTTTTGGGATTTTAAATATTTTGTGATAGATGATATATTTTCTGTTCATGTATATCTATAGTAATAATAATTCATATAATTCAGATAGATAATATAAAAAGATAATAGCTTGTAAGAGATAGCTTGTAATTTTTAAACTTTATATTTAATATTACTTTTTTTTTATAAATTAACATTTGTGTCTTTCGTATTTCCAACAGTTTCTGCAGAAGCACGCCATCCTTTTAGATGCCACTGTTTTGGGAGCCATGCCCGAGCCCTTTACTTTGCCCTTCCCGGAAATGCTCTACATGCAGGCCAAAATTGCCAATCTGTCGGTGAGTGCTTCCTTTGGATACCCTAAGATCCAAGTTAAAATCCCCAATCCTTTCAGACCACGGTGTTCCCGCAAGCCTTCCAGGAGGGCCGTCGTCTGTTTGCCTCCTTTCACACCAAACAGCGGCGGATGGACCTCCGTCGTCGGCAGTTCCGGGACATGTACAAGAAGCTGCAGATCAAACGGATTGTGAGGCGGGCCTACAGGGTTCCCGGCAAGGCCCAGGCCAGGGAGGTGTGGGGCCAGGGTCACGGCCTGGTCCTCGATGGCCAGTTCTCGTCCTCGAACACCTCGCTGCCCCTGATCACAGACATCGATTTGTTCGGCTGTGAGAGGACCACCAAGTCCTGCATCGGCAGTGTGTACAATGAACGGCCGTACTACTCGTATCTGGGCAAACATACGCCGCCCTGCTGCCTGGACAAGCTAAGGACTACCTTCAACCACGTGCTGGAGGAGTTCGAGAACGTGGGCATCCGCTACTGGCTGGACAACCGGGCCCTGCAGAGCGCCATCGAAACGAACCACCTCTCTCCGGATGCCTACGACATCGACATAAGCTTCAATGTCCAGGACCTGGAGCGTTCCAATGCGATGAAGAAGTCGCAGAGCAAGCCGTATGTGGATAACGAGGGATTCTATTGGATCAAGGCCACCGATGGCCATTACTTCCGCGTTCAGTTCTCGAAGCCCAACCAGGTGGGCGTCAATCTGCTGCCCTATTCGATTACCGGAACGGAGGCGAAGCCCAGTGGATTCTTCGGCTGGAAGGCCACCACCTTCTCGGCGGACTATCTGCATCCGATGTCCACGGTGCTCTTCCTGGGCAAGAGTGTTATGTGTCCAAATAATGTGCTCGAGTATCTGGAGGAAAAGCACATCAAGGTCAGGTCCGCTGACTTGGATGCGGATGAGGATTGAGTCATCTTTGCTTAAAAACCAGTCTCAAAAACACGCAATTTTATAAATCTACAAAGAATTGTCTGTGAAAACGATATTTTGATTTAATTTTACCTGCTGAACACTAAGATTATTAAATAAGAACAGTGACTATTACAATCGTGATTACCATGGAATTACATTCTACGAAGAAGCCAATTGAAATAAGTAATTAGTCTGTCAGTTCAGTTTCTTGAAATAAATGTTATTTCAGAATATTCGAATGAAGTGAAATATGCATTAAGAGTACAATATTTTGTAATATCTTTGGTCTGGAGATTGTATTCTTAAGATCTTTCAGCCCACTAACATTTTTGTTAAACACCAGACTTTAAAACGGATTTGACTACAGTTTAATTCAACCTTTATTTCGTTTTTAAGCATATATACAATTTTGTGATTTTTTACATTGCTTCTAAGTTCCTTATGTTGGTTGTTAGCAAATTTTTTGTTAGATTGATAGGAACATAAAATAACATAAGATTCTTTTAGAACCAGCAGATCTATATGTGTAAAATATAATACATAAAATCAGACCATAGTGTTTTTCTTATCTGGTTTCATATTCGGATTTAGCTTCGCACGGTGGTGGCTGCATCGGGCACAACAGATCCCTCGGGAAGTTCCCGAACCAGGGATAGGAGTTTCTCCAACTTGCTAATCTGTAGAGTGTTCTGATCGAGATAGAGCTGCTTCTTTGGCGGCTTGACCATCATGCGAAGATTGGGTGACAGTTTCAGCGATGTGGTAACTCCCCTGAAGGTAAAAAAAAGGGTTTTTCAAAGGTTAATAGCAGATATCTCTATCTGAGCCGACTGGATAAGGCACTTACTTTTCGTCGCCCACCACAATAAAGGCGAGCTTCTCGTTGAAGGACAGCCTGGTGAGCTTGTTCTTCCGTTTCGGCACAACAGCCTGGATGCAGATAGCCTTGTACTTGTTCACATTCAAGTCAAAAACATGAACTTTGCCTTCGGTGGTCACCGCCGCAAATACGGTGCTCGAGTAGGGAGCCCATTTTACATCGCCCACAGCGGCACCCAGATCAAAGATGAACAACGGATCGGGACGCATATCCTCCCAGACCTTGACCCGCCAGTCAGCGCCACAGGATACAAAGATGTTGCTATTGAAGCGATTGAAGTCAATACGGTAGACGGACATGTTGTGCGCATTGTAGGTCATCAGGTATTTGGAGCTAAAGGCCGTGCTGCACTTGTAGATGTAGCCGCACTCGGTGCCCACCAGAAATACCTTAAAAATAAAAGGTAGTTCGATAAGACTAACAGCCAGAATATATAAAGAAAATAAATTTATATACCTTGTTGTCGGTGGGATGGAAAACCATGCAGGATCCTCCACTCTTCAGGCTGACCTTGGTCCCATCCGGTCCGTCCACAAGTCCATTTTCCCGGTACAATGTGATAATGGTGGTGACCCACAGCTTGTTCTGCATGAGGATCCAGTTGAAGACCCGTCCATCGGAAGACACCGAGAAGAAGTTTACTTCGCCGTCGGTCATGTCGAGACCCCATCTAATCTGCCACACGCACTCTCCATGTTTGCAGTTGACTCCTTTGGACACATAAAGTGGTTCCTTGCAGTCCTCGCGCAGATTGTACACAGCCACATTGCCGTCATAAAGGCCAATCACCGCCAGAAAAGGATAGGTCGGGTGGATATCACAGCACATTACGCCACTGTCGGTTTGAACTAAATTCGGGAAAAGGAATACTCAATTGGGAACTAATAGAGAGAAAGAGACCTATGTGAAACCCACTAATATAATCCGGAAATGAGGGATTCTTGACGGTGAAGAGGCACAAGTAGCCCTCATTGGTCTGTTTCATAAAGTCATCTGTAAGTAAATAAGTAATAATGATATGTGGACTATCCAAATTTATTAGGTTTGGAATAACTTACGCGATCCAAAGCAGACGGCAAAGAGATCATAGTAGCTCGGATTAAACAGAATGTCGGTGACATTCATCTTCTTGGTCTTGTCATATTGGAACTTCCAAAGGGGCAGTAGGTTGCCCTCACCCTCACGGAACTCGTCGGCGGGATCCTCCCAGTAGCGATAGTCATGAGCAATATCATCGTAGATATTCTGGTTGATCATGCGCTCGAGGATCTGCCAGCACTTGAGATACTTCTTGTTTAGCTGTTCCGCGATGGCGGACTTGTCCCGGAACTTCTTGGCCCTTCTGCCCCTCTTACGATCGTCCTTTTTAGTCCCATCTTTCTGCTGTTCCTCGAAATTTTCTAAATACGAATCGTAGATGACCCACTGCAGCACATTGGCCCCGAACTGAGAGCGGGGAGGAGGAATGGTCTGGGTGTCCACACTCTACAAGAAATGGGAATTTTGGGATTATATTAAATGCAAATGGGATATAATACAAACAATGTTATTATAATTTTGAGGTTTTTTTTAGGATACATAGAGCGTACTTACCCGTTTGGGATTCGTATAGGTGAGGGCACCCCGTTCGCAATAGTTGAACTGGTTGATCAGCTTTCGTTTCTTCGAAGAAACAGCCGCCGCTTGTTGGGCGGGTTCTTCGTCATCAGGACGGGCTGCACCTTCTCCTTCTCCCTCCCCCTCGCCTTCATCGCCCTCAGTGCCCTTGGCCTCCTCGTCGTCCTCCTCTTCGACCTCCTCTTCCTCCCCGCCGGCGTCCTTAGCACTTAAGTATTAAATATTATAGAAATTAAAATATTACGATTAGTTTTTTGGTACTTGAAGAAATACAATCAAGCATTTTCAAGATCACCTATAGTTATTTTATCTTAAGAACCGTGTAAGATCCCTAACAACTTATAGTACCATCTCCATAATGCACTAATTGTGAACCGATTTGAAAGGTAAACTAAAATGTTTTTAAATGATAAGAACTATAGATCTTATATAAGAATAAGTATAACTATAAGTATACTTATTTCTCTATATACTTATTTCTTTAAAAGTAAGGAATTCTTTGAGATCCTTATTACGAGTATGGTATAATGAAACTTTAATGCGTCATACTTACTTCGCCCCATCGTCGTCCTCTTCGCCCTCTCCCTCCTCACCATCCACGTTTTCGGGTTCGCGCTGCTCCACCACCGTGTAGTTTGGCATGGGAAGTGGGTAGCCGATCTCGTCCGACTCCTCTATCTGGCGGCGACCCTCCTCCGAGTCCACGTGCAGTGAGTTCCCGGGGAAGGCGATCAAGGTAACTGTGTTGCCCGGCACTGGTGCCAAGACAAACTCGCCCTCCTTGAAGCTATAGACCACGAGGTTGCGGATCACATTGGTGTTGGTGGGCGTCAGCACCTTGGTGACCTCCTCGCCCAGTTCGGCCTCAGTGAGATCCAGCTGATCATCGGGCTTGAGCAGCTGGCGGGACTTCATCCAGGCGTCGAAGTCATCCGCATCGCCACCGCCACCTCCGCCGCCCTCGGCCTTGTTCTTGGAGGTCCTCAGCTGGGGAAATTGGATCAACAGTATGACAAACTCACTGGATTTGTGGGTGGGTTTACGGAGTGTGGTGCATGCAACATTCCACTGAAGGTGCCTCAAAAGAAACCAAGCTGGGAGTGGGAATCCGGATGGGAGGTAACTTACCTGATGCTGTCAACTGATATCCTAAGATTTGGGTGCAAACTGGTTTTTGGGACATGTGAGAGGGATCATGAGAAAGGAGAACCAAGCAGTATGCGGCATGCGACTTGAAAGGAGATACATATATATCCAAATATCGTTTGATAGGGCTTATTTTTGGAATGAACACCCAATGAGGTGTTACCTCGTCGCCATCCCAGTCGCCGTCGATAGCGATCTCAGTATCCTCCGCAGGATCGTCGGTTCCTGGGGCACTCGCAACCTCTGACATTGCGATGCCTTAGTCTTAGACTGAATATGATTTGAGATGGAGAGCGATCTGTCCTACTTAGCTACGACTACGAGTTGAGTTTTAGATTTGAAGAAACGACTACGGGTTGTATTTACAGGTTGTTCATATGGAAAGATATCGGTTATTTACATTAGACACAGACAGGCACTCGTGGTATTTACAGATCCCTAGCTTACAATGCGTTTCAGATCCTTTAGATTTTAGTATAAGCGGTAAGGGATATTTGAGTGATCATTTTTACAGTGCTCCGAATTTAATTTATTAAAAAAGGTACCTAAAATACTCAAACATCGGAATACTATAGTCAAAATGTTGTAATCTATATGATTTATTTTTCAAATTTTTGGTATTTTCGATTCCGTTTTTAAATTTGTCTTCAAAGATACAGTAGGCATGATACACCTAATATAATAGGAAATATTTATTTTCCAAACTGTAATGTTAGCATGCCTTTTGAAGATTTTATCAGCGGTTTGGCTTAAGGATTTTGGGTTTTGAAGTATTATTATTTTCTGACATTATTTTGACTTAAGAGAAATCTTGTTAAACAATATTTAATATTCTTATGACTTATGATTTTGAAACGCACTGCAGTCACACTCACAGGCACACAGATCTACTCAGTTAGCTAAGAGTTGCAAGTGGGGATGCAATCTAGTGGTCATATACCGCCATGGCCTTGTTGGCTAGCTTCCACATCCTGGTTGATACTCAAATTTCTGTAAGGTAAGAAGGAACTGGAGACTGTCTGATGAGCAAGGGGCTCTAAAATCGAAATATCGAAAATGTATCCGGACTTGTCTTCCGGGAAATCTTTCCGGCGAGAACGGCGAGGCAAGACTGAGAGCCGCTAGAAGGAACCTAGACTTAAAGCCAAGACATTCGTGATGACGTTCGCCACGTCAGCGGCCTCTTCAGTACCGAAGGCGAAAAACTTTCTGGCCCTGACGTCACTACCAACAGGATGAGGTGGAATAAACAAATTGCACACAACTCGATTAGCAGGTCCTGGGAAGGAGGTGTATGGGGAATAACAGCTCCCACCACCTCCCAAAATTGGTTCTTACATAAATACATATTTATTTTGATGTGCATCTAAATGAATAAGGTGAGCCTAGGGTCGTATACGTGAGTGATTTATCGACTCTTTTATTGCGTTGGGCCTGATGAGACTTCGACACTCATCAGACCGGCAAAGGCCAGATGGGGCCAACTCAAATAAATTGGTAGCTGTAACAAAATTGCACCGCTCCGATCGCATTGTGCTCCGGCTTTCCCAGCTTGGCACGCACATGGTGGATACGGCTGCTCCACCTGCTGCCCACCGGATGGGTCCGGAAATTGCAAATTATGTTTCGTGACAAAGTTCCATCAAGGAGAGCTGCCTGCCGGAGCCAAGCTTTCAGACAAACTTATTAAAAAGTAAGCGCAAATAGGCACAAAAAAATTTAAAAAGCAAAAATAGACCTGGCCCGCAGCAAGGACCTCGTTTTTGGCATTACGCTGCCAGCTCTCGAGGCGAAAGGATGTGTGCTTATACATACAGAGTGTAAAGTGTATCAAGTGTAGAATAAATAGTAACAAGAAATATTTGTTATGTAACTATTAGGTACTTACCTTTCCTTTGACCTGTTTGCCATCGCCTTTTCCTGGTTTTGTTGCCATTTTTCTGGTGGTTTCCTCGAATTTGTACAATAATCTTAAGATTTAATAAGAACTCTTCTTAAATTTTAAATAACTCGTTTCACAAACTGAAATTAATTGTGTTTGTTATTTTAGTTTTGTTTGGTTGCTCGACAGGAGCCTAAAAAGTGTTTTGATGAGTGCGTATTTCACAAAATCACAGCCAACTAAACCCTATCTTTACGTAATCCTGTGGGGAAGGACCCTTCCGCCATTTATTGGCATAAAGACTTTGTTTGTTTCAGTTTCTATAGAAATTTGGCAATCGTCCTACGCACCAGGTTACGGTTGCCATTTGCATATCGATTGAATATAGGAAATGGGTCTTCGACTGGTAGTAAACTCCGTTAAAAAAGGTTACCTTCGTACGCAGTTCAGGCAGTTACGGAGAAGAGATTCAAAGTTTAGGAAACTTGTAAGTATAACTTGAATCTTATGGAAAAATGTTTTATAATGATCTATTTCTTCAATCTCTTAATACAGTATTTTTAAATTCCTACACGGAATCTTCCACTGGGATTGAAAATAAATTATAGAATCAATGGGATTAATTATGATTTTATTTATATAAAACTAAATCAATCTTGTAATACATTTTAATGTCTACACAGCAGCTGAAAATATGAAAATAATAATTTTAAAAAATGTAATTTAATCTATTCTATGTGGAAACCTCTTGAACTATTTTCAGACATCACAATCCCCAATTTCTATATATTTTACGTCAAGCTGAGAGAGATTTATATTTTAAGTAATAAAGATTATTTATTTAAGCTTTCCACCACTTAGACCCTTTTTGAGTCTATGTGTTTTGATTTAAATAATTTAATTATTAAAAATCAGACGAGTGGTTCAGCTGGATGCACCGATCTAGGGTCGAATAAACAAAGCATGCTCGTTAAGATCAAAAGATTGATGTCTTTGGGGTCGCCCGCGAGTAATAAACTGGCAGTGCCGGCAGCGGTGCCCAAAACCCAAATGAGCCGGTCCGCTGTGGTGGCGAGCTCTTTGATTGGAACGCCTCTTGATGCGACATGCATATCAATTAATTACGCCTGTTACATTTGGCTGGGCCTCGGTGGACACCGCGTCAGGCGGGATTGGGTAATGCGATTGGGCATATTTCAACAGAATACAAGACCTGGGAGCGATTGCAAATCGCTGGGCAGTCGGATATCGGACGCACTCTGACCGAACCCGTGCAGTTGGCCGAATTTATTCAAATCAGTTGAATTCCACGCGGGGAAGCGTATAGGTGTCGTCTCTCTCCGGATCACCGTGTCAATTGCAATGTGCAAATACGTCTTAATTGCTGCACTGGCCGTAATGGTAAGTGGGCAATTAAAGCAGCCACCCATCACCCAATAATCACCCCATTAACATTGCCCTTGGCTGCACAGGGCTCCATTATCCAAGTGCGAGCCACGCTGCACGATCTGCCCGGGGTCTTTGACTTCTCCAACGTGGATCTGGTGAACTTCCAGTACTTCAAGAATCTGGCATCGCAGGATCCCCGGACCGCCGCCACCGCCAATCCGTTTCTGGAGCACTTTCAGAAAAAGAAGGCGGTGCTGGACTACCTCGACCGCCTGTTCTTTGGCAACTCGCCGTTTCAGCAACCTAGTGAGATTCCCTTTGATCCTCACTTTGGTCGCTCCCGGCGTCCAGTCTACGAACGGAAGTTTGGATATCGCGGAGAGCGCCTGATCGCTGCTCTGGGATCCGGTTACTCGATCTCCCAGCTACGACACTTTGGAGCCATTCCCCGGGAGTACGGCACTCCCCACTATCCTTGTTGAGTGCGGACTGCACTTGCAATTCCTCTAGATAGTGTATTTATGGAATAAACTTAAGCTACGATACTTGACTCTAAACCTGTATTTGAATTTAAATAGGGAGGATTTGGACACCAACTGCAGAGGGTTGATATTGCATGTAGGTATGGCAAACTCTTCAAAATTTTGATAATGAAACTAGAGAATCCATTTAAGAAACAAAACTAAGTAACTGTTTAGACCTGATAGTTTTGCTTCAATTCAAACGACGAAAGTTTTAAGGCCTATTGGATTAAGTTACTAGTTTAACTAGGTAATTTGGATACGATCCTAGAAACCTTTTTCAGATCCATTCGGGCAAGACTAAGTTTAAGGTTTTGAATTTCTTTGACTACATTAAACATTACATTAAACTTGACTTTGCTTTTGAAACTGAGACATTGACATTAATTTTGTTGATACTGGATCCATCACAGGGTTCAGTTCTAAATATCTTAAGGAATTTTTAGCAAGTAAGAAATATTCCTGTTGTACAGCAATTCAATTGTTGGTAAGTGTAAGTTAATCCTCGACAATCCTATTTACCCAATCCAAGATGACAATGGTGTTTATATTCTTTGTGGATCATGTTATATTTACGGAATAAACTTAGGCGCTACGATTTCAGACCCTCCGCTTTTGCGTGGATATGTAGAGGACGTTGTTGCCGCGGATGAAAGCATCTCCGTACTTGTTCTTCAGCTGCCCGTTGACGTACTCCTCTGTTTGCTCCAGGCAGATGTTCATGTAGCCATCCAAGCAGGCCAAGACCCCTGAAGAAAGCACATTAATGATTAATAATATCAAATATGAAAGAAGTAGCATAAATAAGATGGTAACCAGTGGGATGGGATGTGGAGTCCAAACGTGATTGCCGGCTTTATTTATAACAGCTATTTGAGCCTACCTCGGTAGTCCACGCCGTTGTTCAGCTTTACGGCCACGGGGCGACCGTGTATCTGGTTGATGAACTGTGACAGGGCCTCTTTCCGGGACATATTTGTTTAATTAATTGTAAATAAATGCAAAACCTGAACTCTTTAGGCAAAATTACAACAATTGACAAACGATTTGGTATTTTATACCGTCTATGGTGCGGTCACACTGCCATTTTGGCGATAGGCTGATATAGCCACATCGTTATCGATAATACTTTCCAGTAAAAGTTACGAGTTTTTGTTAAGCCAAAAGAAATGTAGCTTCAAAAGAAAATATAGTAATTAAGACATAACCTCAATTATTTATAAACTTTAAAAATAAATTGCAGTCATTGCAAACAATTGTTCTCATTTCAAATGTTTCGATAGCGCGCCCACCCAAAACAGTGCTGTAAAATGCAAAATGCTAGCAGCAGCGCCATCTATTACTCAAGTTATAGAGAATTCCAAACCGTTATGGGTATATAAAAAATTGTTTAATTTAAATAAAGCGGAGAATACATAAATTATGAACTACAATATTTCTATATAGTATAAATCCTAGTGTATGCCCTCCAGAGGCGTGTAGGTCTTGTACTGATACAATTCTGGACCGCCATAGCCATAGAGAAGTTTTCCACGTCCATGTTCGTCGTAGTAGGGGTAACGGTATTTCGGTCTGAAATTCAGTTAATATTTTAGTATAAAGAGGAGATTTTGTTATAATATTTACAAATACCTTTCAAAGTATTGGAAGTTTGGCGCCTTTGGCTGAACTGTGGCAAAAGATGAGTTCACCACAAATGCTACAATAAACAGGAGAAGCTGGAAAATAAAACAAAATATTAAAAGCTAATTTCTTAGACTTAATAAATAACATAAAATAAAAACAATCGATGTAAAGCATGGTTTTAAAATTACAACACTACTACTGACTAAGCAGTATATATAAATAATTTAATAATCCGTAGAACGTATGATTTTTTTTATTTTAATTTTGAACTATATGTTAAAAATCGGTGTAAAATAATGTAAGGACCGACAAAAACAATTTATTTTAGGTTTTACTAGAAAAATGAAAAAGGAAAAGCATTTAACTTGTTAAATTACCATCCCACTATTAATGGTTTTTGTGATTTTGGCAAATTAAAATTGATGCGTGCTTTTAGTAAAAGTCGCGTTTGTACTTAAATTTGTAATAAAAAACATAACTTTGTGAAAGTAGTTCGATTAACCAAAACACGATTTAGGGAAGTTAAACAATTAAAACCCGCAAATGCTCAATGGCTCACTGTGTCAGCTGCACGAAAGTGGTAATAGATGTACTGACAGTCGGCCGAAGCCTTCCAAGAAATCTCTTTCCGGCGCTTCAACCAACTTCAAAGCAACGGTTTAAACGCTGGTTATGCAATTACGCCAACAATACCCATAACCACGATGCGCAACTTGGCCACAACTTGTTGCCCGGAGATTATGACACAATTCGCTTGGCTTTCAACTTGGCCAAGAGAGAAAATAAGAGAAAGATCGCTCGATCGTATCTTTCAAGGTCTCTCCGCCGAAAGAGAGAGCCTTAAAATTTGGCCCACATATGGTTTGGAAATGTGTCAATTGTCTGGCAGTCGAAAACAAATGGATTTTGAACGAAGAACCGACTTGAGCTCATTGGAAATTCAAGTCACAAATTTCCGACGATCGCAGACGGTTTTCTTTTGGCTGCGACTTTCGCGCAGAAAAGTCGGAAATTGTGTCAGTGGGCTCTAAGACTTGTTAATTGGGGAGGCAAACCCTAGAGACAACCTCCCGTTCCCATCGAGGTGTAAACCAAACGATCTAAAACTTACGGGCAGCAGCAGAGCGTTCAACCTGGCCATGGTTTTTCAGTTACGGATCTATGTAATCCCCGATCGCTGGCGTAACGGTAAAGCTAAAGAAGGGCGGAGCGGTACGAAGATGTTCGCCGATCGCGTTTTGTTTGGCAACTGAATTGCATTGCCAGTCGACAAGCGGCCAAAAGCCGAGCTCCACGAAGAGAGCCAGAAAGCTTGCGAAGAGAGTTTGGAGCTTCGAAGTTTGGCTTACAAATGTAAGCAAGGCTTTGCAATCTATCTCTTCAGTTTGAAGTACTTGTGGTATTACAAGATGTAGTAGTGCTATTCCGATCCCTCTCATTGAAGACGAATCATTGGCTAACCTTTTCGAATTAAAATAAATTATATGTTCACTTACATTATTTAAATAATATTTTGCAATTATGGAGGGTAAGATGATCCAAAATACTAACATAAGTCTGAAACAGTCCTAAGGTCCTAAGTCTAGAACTTCATTATGGTTGCAGGAGATGAAATTTAAAAATATTAACATGTTAAGTAATTATAATTTGTTATATTTGGTGTTTATAATAAAAAAATAAGTTTAATTTATTAGTTAACTTAATTAAAATGACTTTTTTATTTAATAAAATACAAAAATACTACAGTATCAATAAATATAATAGATTTAACTGAACGTATTTTTCAAAATGGTAACTTAATTATTGTATTGTTTCAAGGGAAAACCAATCAAAAACTGTAATAATGAAATGCTGTTAATAAAAACATTTTACAAAAAACAACAAAACAATAGTTTCTCTCGGTGGATCTTGTATCTTATTTGTTTACTTAATCTAATGATCCTCTAGATTTTGCAACTCACGGGGAAAGTGAAAGTCCTGAAAAAACTAAAGCTTGGCGTTTTTTTTACTAGCATTTAGGCTGCCGGAAATGTATGTTTATAAACAAAAAGTATGGCTTTAAAGACCCACCTGAGCCGACTCACGTAGGCTCTTATTTTTTGTGTACCCAAAGAGAATTGCAAACATTTCAAAGAGTGGATAAAAGAGATGGGAAACAGCTGATCGGGTGGGCAAAAATGGAATTGGGGCCACATTACAAAGTGGTTGTGGACCGACTGGATGGTCACCACCGATCGAGATGACGATGGACCCACATTATGTAACTCCTGCAGCCATAAAAAGAGTCATGCTCCGACGGAAAAATAGCTGGCAACCAGTTTTTGCTTTCTTTATTTCGCGACTCTGTGCCATTTCTTTTCAGCTCCGGCGCACTTTCTTTGCCTTGCATTTGCATTTTCGCATTTTTCCTTGGGTTTCTATTTCTGTTTAACATTATCTCTACCTTTTTATACATTTTTTTGAGCTTGCTTTGGGCGCTTTTGGCTTGAGGCAAATGGATGGCAGTAACCTCTGGCGAATATGCGTACTTAGTTCCGTCTGCCATGAAAACCAATTTGGTCTGTCATTAAGCTAAACTAAAAAAAATAAAACAGTTCATAAAGCCAAACAAGAGTATGGCGAAGCCGGGTTTTCAAGTACCTGCTCGAAGGTCGAAAGCAAAGTCACAGATCGGAGATCATATTCCATTAATAGGCTCTAAAAACCTTAAAACTATTTATACACTTTGATGAAATTACGAGGAAATTGTTAACTTAAAATGAATAATAACAAAAATGTTTTAATATATAATACTGTTTTAAAATATTCATCAGATTCTTAAGTTATTTTTGACTATAAGATATGCTAGGCCATCAAGTCGATAGTGATTTCTCCCAATGTATTACCGAAAATTGTCGAGACCGTTTAAGATTTGTTAGCCAAATTGTATCTCGGCTCTAATCTCTCAATCCCTCTCTGTCTTTCTCTCAATTTGTGGCTAACTCTCCGTTTTGGCTGTGTAACTTCTCAAAGTTTGTTTGGTTTGCCATATTTTGTTGCTGCGCGTGAGGTTGATTTTTATTTTCAATATTTTCGAGTTGGCGCTTGGCTGCGTTTTATGCAACTACGCGATTTCTGCGATCCGCAGTCTTCAGTGATCAATGGTCCAGTGACTCGCACGGGCGACTCTTCAACCTGAAAAAAGACTCGATTCGATACAATGTTACACCTGAGATTTGTCTTTATGGCCGCTGTAAGTGTACCGAAATGTGATTAACGCGCAGTAAATAAGCCATGAATAATATGGCAAAAAGCAGTGCGGTGGAGCACATGTTAAGTGAATGCTAGTGGCGGAATGTGTAATGTGGGGCGTATGAGTAATAAACGCAAATCGATTAGTTTCTTGTGCAATCTAATTAATCACCATTTATGTCATGACTAAAACTATAACTTTGATCAAATTGGAATTAACCGGATTATAAAATATACAAAAACAATATAAACTTATTCTCAACAGTACTAAATATTTATTTGTTATATTTAAAAAAGTCGAATAATCTTTTTAAATGCGTATTTTTATATTGATTATATGAAAAGATAAAATATTTGTGCTAAAAAAATTTAACAAAAAATGTTACATTTATTTTAATTATTTTTAATGAGTTCACGGATGAATGTTTTTATATTGATTGATTTAAAAGTTAAAAATCAATCTGCTGAAGCTTGAACATTTTATAAAGAACGCAAATTATTAAACTTATTTTATTGATATAAAAATATTTTATTTACGAAATATATCCTAAAGTTTTTAATTTTTATTTATTTTAGTTATCGGAGCAAAGAAAGTTTTTAAAAATATTTTTCTAGATTCTTTGTTGGTATATAAAAAAGTGAATTCTCTTTACCAGTACAAATCGAAGAAGATTCTCTTAAACTATAGATGATTTGTACGTATATAATATTTTCTATAATTTTAGTTGCCTCTGGTGCTGATGCTTCTGCTTCAGGTTAGCCAACCCGCAGATGGCTTTATTATCCGTCTGATAACCGAAACACTGCAGAACAATGTGGCTGGTGAGCCGATCCTTCACGAAAGGACTTCATGGGACTTTGATCCGGAAGCGGCCAAGAAGGCGAGGTCGTTGTACTACGAGGTAGGGGAATATATTATACATGGATGGATGATACGTGATCCTTTCCCATTTCAGAAAAATGGATTCCGTTCGGCCAAGTTCATCGAGCGACTGGGCGTGGGTCTGGATGGGCGGCACGAGGATCGGCGGGCGGATCAAGGACACCGGGATGTGGGCCGCCTGAATGGGGAACACAATGTGAACTATCCGCCTTCGTCGGCTTAGCCATAAATAATTATGATTTAAATTTAACTCTTGTTTCGTTTGCCATGCTTAATCCTCGCTGAGTGGGGTTGGGTTGGGAAAATGGAATATGGGCATGGCATATGGGAAAATCCAGTACATTGTCATCATTTTAATTTGCAGCGATTAATTGTCATTGTGCGCATTAATGTGCTTCACAAGGATTTGCGTAATTTGCACAACGTTGCCGCATGGAAATGCATGGAATATATGCACGGCTATATCCCCCTTTTCTGTTCGGCTTATTGTCAATGGGATGGGATGGGGAAAGTCCCTGAGTTTCCCCCGGTCCCCTGCAATGTTGTTGTGGTTTTAATAAACGTTATTAGCCGACTGGCAGCACTGCCTGCAACTGCAAATTGCCGCAATTACATTGGGCTCAAGCGAAAAGCAGCGGCAGCTACTTACTTTCGCAATTTTTGTAATTTCATAATTCTGTCGCATAATTGAAGCCAATTTCGCTTCGAGCTGAATCAGGACAACGCCAAATGGCAGGCTGGGTGGGAAAATGGGATACAGGTGTGGGGAGTGGGTGGCTTGAGTTGTTCCACATCAATTTAGAAAAGCGGACGACAGCCCCGGGAAAGTGTTTCACGTTGGAATTTAATTTTAGGAAAACGTGTGGCATACTTTTAGGCCCAGTCAAAACTCAATGAAAATATAACATTGTGTCCTGAATATTTATACTGTTTTATCGTAATTCCATTAAATAAATTACAGGTAAAGCATGGAATGGAATAAAAAACGACTTGTCAAGTTGCCTTAAAAGTAAAAGTAAAGTTTAAGCAGTTATTAAAATCTATTCCTGGCTGTAAAATCTGAAAATCCCATAAAATAAGCTGATAAGAATCAGTCCAAAATATATTTGGAGAGAAAATCAAAAGAGTTATTGAAAAAGTAGCTATCGATATGTACATTTTCTCAATTTAAAATGTAGTTATAAAACCAGAAATATCGGGGGTACCACAAAAAACAGCAGGGTTTTGAAATCCCTTTTGTAATGTAATTTTAGGTGTCTAAAAGTATGCAGTGAATAATTAGTTTAAAATATTTTGTTCAATACTTTTGAATAAATCTGGTTTTACGGCAATTATTAAACTATTTACATCTCAAGAGTTACTTGTTCAATTTAAGTGCCCTTAAACGATTTTTATGTACATCCCGAGGCTTAAAATAATTTTAAAAAAATCCTGATATGTAATCTTCATTAAAAAAGTATGTATTAGCGAAATGCAGATGAATCCGATTGCCAGAACCGAGGGCCGACAATCACGGATTAACGCGAACAATGGCAACCTGCAACTGTTGCAAGTGCAACTGCAACTGTATCTGCGTGTGTGCTGCGGAAATGAACTGCCGCCCAAATGATGCAGCAAGTGCAGGCAGCAAACTGCTGCGTTAAATAAATAAAATTACGCACAATTTGCGGCTCTTTCGGATCGGCGGCCAGAGGAAATGCAGAACGGAAATTACATTACAGCTGCAGAGTGCGCGAAAAGCCACGAGTGCGTATACGTAATGCGAGGCCAACCGGCGATAACACCATAAAATTGTTTAATAAATTGTTAATACAACATTGTAAATATTCCATTGATAAGCCGAGGTTCTCCCCCTTCTCTTCCATTCTGTTTCTTCGAAAAAAGCAACCCATGCGAACCGCAGCAGTTGTTTCTGTTTATGACACTAATTTAATACGAAATCAAACAGTCATCGCCATCTCGATAAGACATGCGGGTTGACTTTTATTAAAGGCAAATGTAAATAGAATCATAATGATATTTCGCCAGGTTCGGGGCCCCGGTTCCGATCCCGATCCCGATTCCAGTCCCCGATGAGGTGCATGCATTCATTAGCCTTATCAGCTCACTCAACATCAAATAAAATGTTTAATAATACAAGTGGGCGGCGGAGTGGGCGGGGTCGCCGAGTGGCAAACTCGATAATAATGACGGGATATCACATCAGGTTGAATCAATTGTCGCGTTGTTGGGTATTAACTTTCATTTTGTGACGATTTTCCCCTGACATCAATTGCTGTGAAAGCGGATTACTTGTCATAAAAATGTGCGCACAAAAAAAGGGAAATTTATGTAAACGCTGTGGAAAATGGTGGGGGAAAGTGGGTCTTTCCTTTTTGAATGGGTGCTAAATGTTTTTTGATACTATTATTATTGGACAGGTAGGACCAATGAATGGTTGTCAAATTGGGGAGATGGAAATACTCTTCTCTAAACAGGTTAGGTGATTAAATTGGATCCATCGATTAGTTGAAATATATTTTTGTATATATATTTTGTTAGAGCTCTTAGGAACTACAAATACAAAATAATGTCCGAAGTGTTTATATTGTAAAATAACTATTACTCATAAAACGCATTGTTTATAAATATTTTAAGTGTCCTTTCCCTAAAAAAATATTTATAAAACTTATACTTAAGAAAAGTAATTCTGAAAACATTTTTTTTTACATTGTTTTGAGTCAGAGTATTACCAAGTCTTAAAAACTTCTAAAATGACAATTCCAAAACCGATTAATTTGATTTATTTTGGCGCACTTAGTTCCTTTTTGTTGGCGAATCTCCATTGAATATGTAATAACCTATTGGCTAGACATTGCATTAGTCGGCTGGCATTTGTAAACACGTAACCCCGTCAAATTCAGGAGGCCCATGTGAAAAGCATTTCCTCATTTGGCGGCTCCCCAACCCTCAGGTCGCTGATTATTGGTTCAATGTACCTGAAGGACACTTTTCCATTGCAAAGAATAAGGGGGCGTTGGGTGGTGGAATGAATTTCTTAATGCATTTCCGTTGCGCAATTGAAGCCAGGCCAAAAGGCGGGGCAAGGACTCCGTCGGTGGCTAATGCACGGGCCACAGCCACAATAAATGTCAACTTGTCCTGCATGCAAGTGAAGTGTATCCTGGGACGGGGCAGGTCCTTTCACAAGAAAGGCCAAGCGAACCGAGGGCCCAAGCCGAGAGCGAAAGGCAAATCAACTTTGCTTGCGCATAAAATGTAATTTATAAAATGTAATATAATATCAACAGCACACAGCGAGCGGAGATTGTGGGGTCATCCCACAACAATGCCATAATGTCAACTGCCTTTTGTCCTTGCGGCTGATTCTGCTGGCTACCCGCTGCTGTTGAGTCCCCCATCCTCCTTTCGTAACCCGGGAGCATTTATTTTATTTCATTAAAAGCAGGAGCAGAGAGGAAAATCAGCTAATCCTGGGAAATAATCATTATGTAGAAGGAAATTATTCAGTATTATTTAGTAATATTTTTAAAATATGATATGATTTGTTATGATTATGTTATAACATATATTTTAACTTAATTGACTTAGTGTTATAATAATAATATAATTTTTCAATGATTAACCTATTTTTAAATAGTATAATACCATTATTCAATCTAACTGATCTCAATATTTTTGACCTGTGTGTCAGAGACTCTTTTGCTCTCTTTCTTTCTGCGCCTCTAGCTATCCCTCTCTTGCGCAGCAGGAGGTCCTTTGGCATATCCTTGTGCCTTTTTTATTTGAGGGTAATTGCAATGCTAGCTGGGCAATTTTAAATTTTATCATTGCGCCCGCATCTGTCGCTGACAGATTAGTTAGTTACTCCTCTTATCCTTCTGCTTGGTCCTTCAGATTGGTCCTTGTTTGGCTGCCATAATTTTGTCAAGCAATTACTCATTTACATAAATAAGAAATCGTTAAGGATGGAAGATATAACTCTTTAAATTTAAATTACCGATCTAACTAATTTACAAAAAAGTATACAATGTTTATGTTCTAGATATAATCCTAAACATGCAATATTTATAGGAAATTATTGAGATTCTAGTACTACTACTACTTTGCAAATGTAAGTGCGTGCTGGCATTTATTCACAAGCATGTGCATGTAATATTTCCAATATGTTTGCCAAAGGATTTCTTTTCTGAGCTGAAAATGCAAATCCATTATGCCACAACGTCCTCGACTAATACTAATGCACTGGGCAAGCTTTGAGGCAGGCTTTTTCGCATTGTTTGCGCTGATTTCTAGCCATTGTTAAACGTATTAGGAATGTGTGTACAGACGAAATATAATAATGGCATAGGTCTGGAAGTTTAAAAGCATCTTCAAGTAGAAAATTGGCTGGGTAAACAAAAGTCATAATGGGAAATGTTCGAAAATACTAAGGATAATAGAACATGCAAAACTGTGGTAAGCCTTATGAAATACGACATTTGTATCAATATATTAGTAAACATTTCATAAGAAATATCTATCAAAGATTCGACCCTCGTCTTCTTAAAAAAAACAAATGGGGTAAATACATTTTTATTAAAAAATCTTGAGTAAATTACAGTCATCAGTTGGTAAGCCAAATCAAACATTTCCTGCTCAGCCACTGGATATTCCAACAACCTTCTATTTAATTCGGTTTTTTCTCTTCTGTTGCTCTTGGCCCTTTGCCACTCGAATTCACTTGATTACAAAGTAATTTATTGGCAAAACGAAAAGTCACAGGAGCGGTAGCGGCAACAAGGAGCTGGATAAACAAGGATTTGTCTCAATGACAGCCCTCTGACCTCCCACCGCCGCCCCCTTTAACCTATCCGCTGTGCATACGAAATGCGGCAAATCCCAAAAATCAACAAACAAATGAAAAGAAAATTCAATAAAATACGAACCGGAATCGTCGACTGGAACTTTTTCTCTGCTTTCTTTTCTGGTTTGGAGGGGAAAAACTAATTACACAGAAAAGCTGGAAAAGCGTCAGCCAGTGGGCGTGTTGGGCTAGATGGGCCACGCCCCCACCATTTTAGCGGCTCTTCTCCTCTAACTTTTGATTTCTTTCCCTTGGCATTTTTCCTCCTTCACTTTTCGCACATTGCGTAAGGCGCATTTAATTACGTATGCCAGGCAGGGGCTTGGGATCCTTACTCTCATACCACTCTAATTCGTTTTCACTAGCTTAGAACAGAGTTTTTTCTACTGATATAATTTTAGCTTTAAAATTTAAAATTATAGGTATAAGTTATAATTTTATATTTAAATTTCCAGTCTTGGTGTTCTGAGTGCATCAACTATTTAGTAAGGTATATGAAATAAGTGAAGATAACTTTAGAAAATTATGTTAATAACAAACTAATGAGTTTAAATAAATATATTTATAAACATATATGTTTATATTTTTATTTGGATAAATAAACCATCTTTTGAAGACTCTAATATTAGTGCATATTATATGATATATGTACGACTGTAGGTAGGTACACGTACTGTATGGTAAAATACAGAAAACAAGTCTATTTACAGGAAATTAAATTAATAAAATACAAATATAAGTAATTAAAAACTAAAGTTGCCGTTAAAATTTTAAACTATTTTTAAAGTAATAAAAATTTTGTATAATAATCCAACAATATGTAACAAAGTATAATACCAGATTGGAGTCCATATTCAAATGATTAAATTTGTCGATTTTTTTTTAAAGCCCCATCTTTAATTATACCCGTTACTCGTAGAGTAAAAGGGTATACTAGATTCGTCGGAAAGTATGTAACAGGCAGAAGGAAGCGTTTCCGACCCCATAAAGTATATATATTCTTGATCAGGATCACTAGCCGAGTCGATCTAGCCATGTCCGTCTGTCCGTCTGTCCGTCTGTCCGTCTGTCCGTCTGTCCGTCTGTCCGTCTGTCCGTATGAACGCTGAGATCTCGGAAACTATAAGAGCTACAATACTGGGATTAGGCATGCAGATTCCTGAGGTTCCTGCGCAGCGCAAGTTTGTTTCAAAAGAGTGCCACGCCCACTCTAACGCCCACAAACCGCCCAAAACTGTGGCTCCTACAGTTTTGATGCTAGAACAAAAATTTTAACTGAAATGTGTTGTTCTCATCAATACCTCCCGATTGACCTAAAAAAAAAATTGCCACGCCCACTTTAACGCCCACAAACCGCCCACAAACTTCAAAAAATCGTAAATATGAACGCGGATATCTCGGAAAATATCAAAGATAGAGAAACGGGATTTCAGATTTAGATTTCGTAGGCTTGAGCGCAGCGCAAGTTTGTTACGCGAATATGCCACGCCCACTCTAACGCCCACAAACCGCCCAAATCTGTGGCGCCCACAATTTTCATGCTAGATAAAAAATTTTAACTGAAATGTATTGTTCTTGTCAATACCTATCGATTGATCTAAAAAAAACTTTGCCACGCCCACTCTAACGCCCACAGCGCTTAAATCTGTCTACCGCCGGTAGGTGGCGCATTTGCTGCTTGCATATCTCCATTTTTATTTGGTCCCTTTACCTGAGTAACGGGTATCTGATAGTCGAGGCACTCGACTATAGCGTTCTTCCTTGTTTTTTTTAATTTTTTGCAAGTCAAAATAATTTTATAAAATCTACCATCTTAAAATACCTGGCATGTTGAATCGGACTGTGCCTAACCCAGCTCAAACAAAAATGCGAATAAAATTAATTATTTTGTCAGTTGATACAGCAAGACTAACTGCTGTTAGCCCCTCCCCAAGTCCTCACCTCTCTTCCTCTTTCCCCCTTATCCTTTCCTTCGAATCCTTGTTAGTCTTTTTGGTGGCTGCTGGTCTAGTGACACCCGCAAAGCCGCAGGACACGACGCGTCGACCGCCCGCCACCTGCCGCACAGAAAATTGGCATGTTGTGTCAATATGGATGTCAGACTCGGTGGCCTTTGGGGTTCGACTTAGCGGCAATCCGCCATCTAAAGGCCAAAAAAAAGTGAACTGAATGAAGAATCCATCCCGCTCCACCGCCGGCGGTTGTCCTTTTTTTGGTTGCAAGGCCCGCGGTCATGTTATTTTTTGCAATTTGAGCGTTATTTGTGTATGCCAGGCTGTACTTAGTTTTTGGGGATAAATGCGTAACGGAATCCTTGGAACATATCAAGGATTATTTTATTGGCATTCTATTTATCATGCATAAAAACTACATTGGTTTTTTTAAGCTTAGTTTCGGGCATTTGTGTGTAAATATACACAATTTTAATAATGAGCGTTAGATTTATATAAAAACCATAGTTTCAAGAGGTGCAAAAAGTAAGCCTTTCAGCTTTGCGTTACGAAATCCTTACTTAACCTATGGATGTTGCTGAATTATCAAGAATATTCTTATTACATTTCCTTTTAGATTAGTTTGATGGGCTTGCTAGAACTCAGAAATTTTGATGTTGAAGCAGCAAAGCCAGTTTAAAAAAATATTTAAACATTTTAACATGGAGAATCTTTTAAAAGTTTCATTTTTAAACTATATAACTTTTGCATTTCTATGTTTTTTTTTAACTTTAATGAACCTTGTATATTTTTCGCCAACATTGTTAACCGAATGTTAAATATTTCAACGACATTATTGCATTCATCAGCACACATACATATTATTAAAAATATTTGAATGAGCCAATCACATATTCAGCAAATAGTTTTTCACAATTTTCATTTGCTTATCCTTTGAGCCGCAAACTGGTTTCTTTTGGCACTTTTTGTAAGCAGCTTAATGAACCTGTCCGTGGCCGCCAAACGGCCAATAACAAAGTTAAAACAAACAGCACACTCAACCCCCGTCGATCGGAAAACGGTCTACCCCTCGAAATACACTCTCCCCAAGCCTCTGCTCCAAAAATAAAAGGGGGTCGATGGTCCAATCCAACCAACCACAGGTTTCCAAACAATTACAGGCAAATTGCGTTGAAATGAAATTTTCAACGTTTCGATTTTTGATTCTCATTCTGGTGTCTCTTCCCTTTTATTAACGGTTACGTTTTTTTTTTTTTTGCGAACCAGACTCTCTAGTGAGTGGCCAAAAAACGATGGGAAAAAATGTTCATTACAATTCCGTCAGAAGGCAAAGGCCAAAAAACGGGAAAAAAACAAAAGACAACGCACAAAAGTGTGCAACGCAAAATTGCGGCCCGGCTAAATGCAGAACAAAGAAAAAACAGCAACAACTGCAGTCAGACAAAGATTAAATGAACGCTAAACTGGCAACAGCGAAAAAACAAAGCCCAAAGGATGGGTTTTTTTATAGAGGGGATGGCTGCATGAAGATGAGGCCTCTGCAAAAAGCAGTGTGTACACACTCACACATGAGGCAGCGGCAAAAGGACCAGTGCTGCCAATGCTGTTATTTTATTCATGATCAACATATGTCTAGTTTTTACGACTTTGGGAGTTATAAGGCTTTTATAAAGGAATCATTTATAGATTTAATACTTTCCCAATAAATGTAGGCCATCTGTTAAGATCAAGTTAAGTTGTTAAAATTTTTCTAGGCCGTTATTTTATAAACATTTCGCAACACTTAAAAATTGAGTCTCACATGATAAACAAATACCATAAACCTTAGATGGCATTAATATATATAACATTTTTTTTGGGTTTACACCTTTAATGCAGAAAATAATAGCATACTTTTTGCGGACTTGTTGATAGAAATCGTAGGACATTGACAGAAATTTATTTGGTAAGACTAGGAATGTCCGAAAATGGAAATACATAGACTAAAATAAGAAATTCAGATGTGTTCTAAGAAGACCATATTCAGCATTTTTACTTAATCAGCTTAGGCTATAGCTACACTGCGAATATAGCCAACTGATCAGAGCCATCTGCACATGAGCTAATCTCTGGGCGTTGATTTTTTGTTGCAGCTTTTAGACGCAAACGTTTATTGCATTTAGTTTTCATTTTGCTCGCTGCCGCTGATGCCCAAAAAAGGAACTCAAACAAAAACCTCCGACCCCGAGCCGAAAAATCCAAATCCAAATCCCCCGAAATGGAACCAAAAAAACACAACGAAAAAAATTCGGCTAACGAGAAATTGCACTTGCCTGTTGGCTTTGGTAGGGTCTAAAAAAGGGGCGTAGGAGTGGGTGTGGCAGGGGGCGTGGCTTATTTGCACATGCTGGGCGAAATTTAAGCGCTTTTAAACACAATTGTTATAAATAAACAAAACAAAAAATGTAACAAATTTCATTTCTGCAACGTTTTTGTTTGAGTTAAAATTGTATGCAAGTTTTTGTACACATACACGCACACATATGGAGTCCTGCCGCTTTTTGGGGTGTGTGTGTGTGTGTCCATGTGCGGTTGGGCAAATAAGGAAATTTACAGCACTTATGCAAACGCACACAGGCGCAAATGCGGCGTCCTCACACGGACACAGACAGAGCAATTGAATGCAATTTTGCATGAGATATTAAAAAATATTTTTTCGTCGCTTTTTTTTTGGGGGCTGCCAATTGTGTGTTACATTTCCGTAAGGACGAGTGAAAAGCGAGGGGGCGTGGCAGGGGGGGTTCAGAAAGAGGAGCCATAGGCTGCACTTTTTATTTTATTACGCCTCCATTTGCGGCTGGGCCGAGCAACAATAACAAATGAAAACCGTTTTTAATGAAATTTTTGAACAAGTTTCCCCCCACACCCACACTTTGGCACTCATAAAGCGAGTGAGGGAAAAAATGAGGGGTAAGGGGCTGGGTACACGAAAAAAAAAACCATATACGTATCTTATTATAATGTTTTGACTGATATTGGTATCTTACATCATTGAAAAACTAATCAGATCATCTTAACCATTATTAACTTATTAAAAAGAACTTTTATCTATTTAAACAAGTTTAGCCCAGTAAATTATGCCATTTAGGCAACAAATTATGTTTCCAAGAAAGAAATCGTTTTATTCACAAGTTAAATCAGTAATAACCTAATTGATAAACTAGTCTTATCATCTTACCCATTAATAAATTAATAAAAAATTTTGCCTATTTAAACAAATTTTGCCCAGTTAGATATGTCATTTAGGCAACAAGCTATGTTTCCTTGCAAGAAAATGTTTAACGAAATCATTGTATTAACTATTAAATATATGTACCCACTCCCTACAAAATAGTGTTTTCCAAAAATATGTTTTTTACCAATTCATGAAAGTTGTAACTAATGGAGCTGTAAAAGCTAGATGTCTAAAAAAGCAGTTGAATAATTAAAATAAAAATGCATACGGTTTTTTGGACCTAGCTTATTTCTTTCCACATATGATAAATGAATATGTAATTATATTCTGAAAATGCAAACAAAAATTGTTTGAAAATTAAACCTAAAATGTATCGCAACAACTCGACTGATATGTATTATTAAATGAATTAATATATATATATAGATATATTTTATTTTTCCGAGTGTTGGGGGGATGAGAACTCGGAGCGGTTGCAATATGCAGATGCTCTGATGAGCCTTCATCAGCCTTTCATTTCCGACCATTCGAGGCTCAATTGTTCCTCATTTGCCAATCTAGCCATAAAACTGCTAAAAACTTCTTTCTTTTTCACACTCGAACGGAGGAAATGTTTTCGAGGGTTTTTCTTGGGCACACGTTGGCACAAAAGGTGTGTGATTACAATTGTTGTTTGCCCGACCGACCGACCGGGCCGCCCCCGGGCCACGCCCATGCGTACACATATCAAGCGCCTTATTGTTATAGCCCAAAGATTCGGATACGGACTCGGATTCAGATATTCAGATTCCAGTTCGAGATTCCCAGCCAAGAGCCAAGAGCCACTTGGCAGTTGTCAGACTTTTGTCAGTCTATTTGTTTGTTTGGCTACAGTTTTGCATAGTGGCAAACACCCTCGCATATTCATGTGGATATGTGAGCATTATCCTTTGTGTGTCCTCTGTGTCCTGTGTGTCCTGGCCCAAAACGGTAGCCACTCGGCCATTGTTCGGCCGACCAATTTTTATGTAATTCAAGTGCCCAACAATGTGACAGGTAATTTCCAATGAATTCCTTTGGCCACATGTGATTGCCCATCTCTCGAGGTGAAAGGAGGTGGCCAAATCTGCACCTCAGAATGGAACACAAGCCGAGCCGCATAATTATTGGGAAGCACTTTTGTCGGCCTCGAGTCGTTTGAAGTGAGCAGCAGCTCCTTAGCCTCTTATCTTGGTCAGAAATTTGGCAGAATTCAGGACCATGTGTCCTTTCATATGTGCTTTAATTTGGCCCAAAGAGAGTGTCAACTTACCACCGATATATGGCATATGTAGAGCATTAAGATTACCTTACTTGGAATACTTAAGGGTTATCCGCCGGGGATCTGGGAAAGTGTGCCAGGAAAATCAGGCAAGTCTTCCGGTTTCGCTGAAAGAGCGCCTCGAATCGAATCCCTTCTTTCGCCCCGGGACTTAATAAACGTGGCCAATAATGTCGTGCACAGAAATGTGTTGGGCTAGAAAACTTAACTGGGGATATTTATATGCGGTTCGAGTCCTGTATCCCTCAATTTCTCCCCTCCTGCTATATTAGATTATGAAACCAAATGTCAAACAAGCCTTGGCCCGTCTCCTTTCGCATTTGTTTGATTACGTCCACAAACAGTCAAGGATATTGGATAATTCAAGCCACTACGTGGGTGAGGATGTGGATGTATCTGTGCCATGAAGTATCCGTTTCGCCTTGCCAGTGTATCTGTGTGTTGCCTGAATTGCGGTTGCTAGCCAACCTCAGCAGTTGCTCATTTGCCGCCGCATATTACACTTTGCCAGGCAGCAATGGCGGGCTCCAACTATTGCAAACTATCTGCAGCCGGAGGAGTTTGGAAAACGATTTACGTTGCCTTTTTGATGAAAATATATTAAATTAAGGACATCTAAATTAAATAATAGTCTGAATGAATATAGCCCTTTAAACAAATTGTAAATTAATTAAAAGTTATTTACAATTGGTAACTGTAGAGAAGTCGTACTTATAATAGCTTATAAGATCTGTAAACAATTTTTCCTTTTTAATAACTCCCTTAATTGAGTAACATATATATTTTGGAATAATATAAGAAATCCCAAACTGTACCCCTTAAATAAAAAATGTTCTGTATAAATCGATATCTAAATTATTTAATAGTCTTTACCTTCTACTCCATTATGGACGATATTTACTATGCCATATATTTAAGTATCAGTATATTTATCAAAGGACGCCAGATAAAGGCGAAGTTTTGAGGGGATAATCAAAAAGATCAAACCCAGATAGGTTAATATTTACTTAAGTTTTACCTAAACCATAAGATGGTCCTAACTACCTAAATGCCTTTGGGTTATACGGTTACTTTTCACCAAACAAATCAACTTCGATCTCATGCCACTACTAATTGCAAAAGTCAATCGTTTTTTCCGTCCCCGCGCAACTGCTCAAAATGTTGTCAGTGGCAGGTATGAACGGAACCCCTTCCCGGTGGCAAGTTAAAACTCAAAATTAAATATCCCAGTCATAAGAAAAGCTATCAGTTCACCTCTAACCCCCATCACCAACTCAGTGAACCCCCAGGACATCGTGCCCCCGAGGAATGGGAAGAATATCCGGTAGACAATGGCAGGCAGACTGTAAGTAGACGAAAACTTTTTAGTTGGATTATGTGGAGGGTAAGAATGAACGCACACACATTGAGATACTCACCGTCCTCGCAGCTACTTTGCACCCACACAACGAGCGAAATTCATTTTATTACTTTGATATATTAGATTTAATGGTTAAGAAAAATGTTGCCAACAGCATCAATCCCTTCCCCTCCTCCACCCCTCCTTGCTCCTGAGTTTCCCCCCACTTTTCCAGAAGCAACCTTACCATTTTCTATTGTGGAAAGTGGGTGTTTGTGGGTTGTTGTCGTCGTCGCAGTTAACCTTATTAAAAGGTGAACACAGTCATGGCACCAGAGAGAATTGCCACAATGTGTTTACACGCAGCTGCTGCAAAGGGGGCGGAATGGGTGGATAGGTGGGTTTTTAAGAGGGGGTAACACGATAATGACCTCGTTGGCTTTATTCCCCCGAGTGTGAGTGAAACGCTGGGACATCCAATGAGCTTTCAGCTGCGATGCGCATGTCCTGAGAGAATCTCTTGGCCAGAGAGAATTCCGCGAGAGTTCTTGGGAGAACTCTCTCTCTATCGCTATTAGCCATCATATCATCTGCCCCCCATTCTATCCTCAATTGATGTGCTAATTTAGAAATTACAATGAAGTGCAGTCTTCAATGAGTTTGAGTTTGAGTTTGGCTTTGATTCAATTTGTCATTTCACACTTGGCCTTAATGGCTTTTGGTTACAAGCGGAGGGGTTGTAAGAATAGCTCCTACAGCAAAATTAGTTGAAAGTGTTCAAGAGCAAAGGCAAATTGGGTTGGCAAGGGAAAGGGGACTCGAAAGATGCGCAATAAAGAGTCGTAGTGCAATGGTCCTTATCTTATGATTTATACTTTAATTTATCAAATTAATGTTTTGTTCAAGTGGAACATTTCAAATGGGTATACAATAAAAATTCCATATTATCATATTAAATTATGAAAGCAAAACAAAAGTCGATTATAATAATAAAAGATTAATAAAATAGATTATAAATAGTACAACATAGTAGATAGGACAAATAGGAATATAGGTTCTACATTACCTCTTATTATTTTTTTACCAACCTAAAGACAAGAAAAAAGACTAAGGCTTATTGAATACAATACAAAAAAAATGCGGATTCAAAATCCATTTTTATTGATTATTTAAAAATCTGTTATGGCTCAAAACTTTAATCAATACAAAAATACTTTTTTAAAATGGTTTTTTATCATAGTTAATGATATCGATTTTTTGGATTAGGGAACAAATTATAGATATTAAAGTGCCTCTGTGTTTAATATCTTGTAATCTCGCCTGCTGTTAAGTGGTTCAATCAGATGACCATTGGATAAAAAAAGGGGCATGTCCTGGGCTGGATCGAGGATCGGCAATTAGTGAGGAAACAGCCTTTTTTTTGGCTGGTTAGCAGTCCTAAAGAGCCGCGATTACGTCTAAGTGCGCTGATGATGCTGCATAAATTTCTTGGTTCGCATTACGCATTCCACATTAGATCAGAGATTACGGGGCCTAAGATCTGGGCAGGTAGCCCATGGTACCCCTAAGTCCCGAGATGCCCTCTGCAGCTCTAAATTAAACGAACATGCAATCGGATTTCTGAATGAAATCTGCATACGGAATGCGTCCTATGAAAATATGATTAAGCGCCTGGGCAGACTAGCCCTAATCCCAGATATATGTCCTGCGTCCTGAATCCCGTGTCCTGTGGCGTCATGCATCTGGCACATTAATGAGTCCGGTCAACGCTTTGTCTCGCTTACTTGTTCACAGTTTTCGCGGAAATTACGTGTTTATTTTCCCGATTTCCCCGGCTGAAGGTGCCACGATCTTTGGCTTTGTTTGGGTTCGGGGCACAAAGAAATTGTGTAAGTTTCAACAAATTAGAGAAGATAAATCCCGAAGCCTGCTTTGTTATCATTGTATGCGGCGTTTTAGCCATGTATTCGCCGTGCATTAGATGGTTTTTACGGGAACCACTTTTGGCCATTTCTAGTGTTCTTTTGTGTTATGCAACCTGTGGGTGGACCAGGGCTCTAGGGCCAAACTACCATAGAGGGCCCTGCCTAAGCTCATGCCCAAAGCAAATCCCAGATTCAAGTGGGTGATTTAACCAGGGATGAGCTATTTTTCGTTTCTTAAGCGAAGAAAAATAATGCATTGTTTACTTTATAGTACAGTTATACTCGTAAATCACTGATATATAATTTTAATTTTCTAATTTTAGCATTTAGAAGTGAATGATTGTGGTAATTATTTAAATATTAAGGTTTAATAATATTAATGTTTATATAATTTTTATTACTAATGGTAAAACAGTACATTCAAAAATATTATACGTTATATATCTAAATTTTTAATATTACTTAATTATATGCACAACATTTTTGCAGGTAACAGCCATTAAAACGATTCACAAACTGGTACAATTTATTGTTTTGTAATTATTAAAATTATTGAAGCTGTATTTGGAAAGTAAAAAAAAACAATTCTAAATACAACGCATTTTATAAATTTTTTAATTATTTACATATGTATGAAATATGTGTGCGGTCAATATAATACCATGATTAATATAGTGATCTAGATATTTATTTGTGAGTATTAAGATCACGTAATCATAAACTTTAGAAAAAGTTTACATAAAAGAATTCACATAAACTATATTTTGTAAACATCAAACTATTATTATAACATTTTATTTTATTATACAAAATAAAATAATATTTGATATAATTAATAATAATAAAAAGGCTAGATTCTTTGTAAAATTAATAGGTTTGCAATTACTTAAAATGTTATCGAAATTCATTATACGAACCAGTTCCGCTTTGTACCTGTGCTCTAACCTTTTAAACCCGATTCAGAACGGTTAAGATCCGACGAGATGAGATCAGTTTAATCAATGAACTTAGGGTACGATCCTGCGAGAACTCCTTGCTAAGTAAAGGGATTCATTGATCGTTTGGCTTGTTCAATGAAACCACGGGCTCATTCTCAAGATCACGGGGATCCTCGCCATAAATCTGTTGCCGAAATGGAAGCGGAACTAATAAACGAGGTCCTGGCAAATGGCCGACATGATTCAGGTACCAGGTAGGCAATCCGGTAAGTTGTTCAACCTGTTTTGTGATTTGTGGATGATTCGCCCGAGGGAAGGGTAGGGCAATGCCAAGAGAGAGAGAGAGAGAGAGAGATACAGAGATGAGATACTTTTTAACAAGCGAAATTTGTGAAATAAATAAAATTAATGAGCAAACCATGTTAGTTACAACTACCGAAAGAGATGGTAGTTCAGGGGTATAAAAGAGAAAGGTGTCAAGGGAAAGTAGAGAGAGTATAGGTGGAGAGTGAGAGGGCCAACACCCCTAAGCCAAAGCCAAAAGCTACCTGCAACCCAAACTCACACACACCGAACGAGCCAACCCAACACACAGATACGGATACTGAGATACTGGAAAGTTGAGATACTGGGGGAAACTACCCCTAGATACGCAGAAAGAGAGCGAAAGGGACGGCTGACTGGGCAGGACATGGGCGAAAGCGAAGGATTGGGACAGGGATTCGGTTTCGGATTCGAGAGCGAGCCTCGCCCATTTCACTTGCAAACGGCCAACGTATTTAAACCTACGTTCCGCAGGAATCGCACTCAGTCGGTGGTTGTTGATCGTCACGAGCACTACTCGCACTCAAATCAATTCGATTCAGCTCATTGTAGTTCGTCGCAGTGGCTGTGAAATCCAAATCAAAATCAAATCGTCGACTAATCCCATATAATCGCAATTAATTAAGAAATTTTCAAAGCGTGCACATCGAAAGTTTGTGACAAAAACATACAAGTTTCCAATTATAAAATCTGGAAAATCGAAAGAAAAACGTAAACCAAAACCATTTCTGAACAAGTGAATTAAACTATTCAATAGCAAATCCGTACGGTTCGTGAGCAGCTCTGCCGGTGGAGCTATGATGACCACGACGACCTCGCAGCACCACCAGCACCACCCAATCATGCCGCCAGCCATGCGCCCCGCCTCCGTTCAGGAGAGTCCTGTCTCACGCCCCCGCGCCGTCTACAGCATCGATCAGATCCTGGGGAATCAGCACCAGATCAAGCGCAGTGGTGAGTCCAACTAACCTAAATGTCTTAATTGAAAATTGGAAATCGAACAACTCAGAAGAAATAGGGTTTCCGTTTTTCGGTTGTCGTGTATAGCCGTCGGCGATCTGAATAGGAGTCTTAGAATACCCCATCAAAATATTAGGTTTTTAAAATCACTACCATCGTAAAGAATTCAATATCAAGCTATTTATTGTAGCAGGGATTATTGCAAAGATACTTTGGAATAATCAATTGAATTCTTAATAATATTTAAAAGTATAAAAATTTTTAAATTGCATTTGCTTTTAAATTGTATTTTCTTTTATTGAAGGGGATGCTAGAGATTGCATTAAAGTAAAATTCTGCATTTTGTTTTTGATTTTGACAAATTAAAATGACATCTTAAATAATCTTAGCTTGTTTGGTTCGCTTGCTACTTAGGAATTTAGTTTTACCAAGAACGATGTAATATTGAACTGTATAAACAATGTCACGGACACAATAAAAATTTAAGTGATGGACACGTTAACTTCAATTTAACAATTGCATCTTTAAAATTATTTTCAAAACAATAAAATAATGTTTAATTGCAATGAAAAGTTAAACTAGATAACTTAATTTTAAAACTCAAGAACTTATTTTGAAGTCTTTTGCTATTATATCATATTCATCATGCACATCTTAAACAGAACAAGCACACCCTGACTTAACTTACCACCAGCTGTTGCCAAAAATATTAGGTTAGTCTCCATGCAAAGTCAATGAGCTCCCCAAATTTGGTTCTCCAAAATCAAACTCGTCCTCCGTCGTTGACCACATCAAAAAGATCCCTTCAAACGGGCACAGACAAGACAGTATGACAGCACCACCCATTTCACATACTTTCCCATATCATATGCAAATTGCTCTCGTAAGGACATTTTATCATAGTTAGTGATGGGCAGGGCAGAAACTTTTCGGCAAACACGAACCTCGAACCTCCACCCCGGGCAGAAAGAAAACATATCATGATAAAGGGAGGTGTTTCTGGGCATGTTGGAACTCTTGTTGGGGGCGTGGCCAAGCTGCAGGAGGCACTTCCCCCAAGGATCGGCTAAAGAATAAAAAAAAACACTGTGTATCAAAACATATCTGGCCGGATATATCCATGCCAAAGGTAGAGAGAGGAGGGGGCCAAGGGATAAAAGCAATTGCGTCATTAGACCCGTAATTAGATTGAAGTCCTTGGAAGTGTGAGCATGGGAGCAGGCCGAAATTGCCTGGCAGGATTGTGGAATCACGGCACCCATTGGTCCAGGTTGCAATTTGGCGACGACAACGAGCGGCGTGCGCACCGCAGGACACTGCATCCTGTGAGCCTCGTAATTTGATGCTCGCTGGAAATTACCTTCTCGCCACAACAGACTGCGTAAATGTTACGAAATACGATAAGGATACACAGCCAGCCGGGCGTCCTGCTGAGCAGGGACGTGTCCTGGTGCCATTGTGAATCCGATTAATTTGAGGTTCATTAAAGTTTGATTACACGTTTTTCGCTCTGGAACCGTTTTGGCTATTCAAAAAAGTCTCATTTTGCCCATGGGCCGTGTGAAAGGATATTTATATGCCTTGGCTTGGAGAGGGGGTAAAAACTTTTCCTCGCTTTATATTTATTTGTTATTGATTGCCAAATCAATTTGCGTAGCTTTCGAGCACTTGAAAGATTTGCTTTCGAGACTGCGATAAAAGGGGGTTAAAATCCAGGATATAACTACTTCAGTTACAATCGAATGAATTTCAATTTCTGCAGCTGCCGCTTGGCTTTCGATTTTCAAAGTCAAACGCGAAACTTTTTGTTTCGCCGCACTTGAGTTCAATTTGAAATTGTTTAACTTTAGCCCCCTAACCCTAACTTTTTTTGTTGCAGATACACCCAACGAAGTGCTGATTACGCATCCCCACCACGGCCATCCGCATCATATCCATCATTTGCACAGCAGCAACAGCAACGGCAGCAATCATTTGTCGCACCAGCAGCAGCAACACCATCAGCAGCAGCAGCAGCAACACCAGCAGCAGCAGCAGCAACATCAGCAACAATTGCAGGTTCAGGCCAAAAGAGAGGACTCCCCAACGAATACGGACGGAGGTCTGGACGTGGATAACGACGACGAGCTGTCCTCCAGTCTGAACAATGGCCATGATCTCAGCGATATGGAGAGGCCGCGAAAAGTTCGAAGGTGAGTGTGCTGTAGCGAGCACAATCCGCTTAGCAGATCAAATCGTATTTACCCATTGTCGGGCTATTAAAAAACATCCAACAAACAATCCAAACAGAGGGGAAACTCTTATCTAACGTGCCGCCTTTGCCTGCTTTGATTTTTCACAGATCTCGAACAACATTTACAACATTTCAATTGCATCAACTGGAGCGGGCCTTCGAGAAGACCCAATATCCAGACGTTTTCACAAGGGAGGATCTGGCAATGCGCTTGGATTTGAGCGAAGCACGCGTGCAGGTAATTGAAATTGGTCTTTATATTCGCGCAATTATTTTCGAATTAAGTTTTAGTATCATCATTGATATATACCAAAATACTAGCAAAACACCAATACTCCTTCTATAACAAGCGAATAAACCGCTTTCGGAGTCTGGGAACATGAATAGGTAGATAAGACCTTATAAAACAATCGCCGAACCCAATTTGTAAATGGTCTTTGAAACACTTAAACCCCACTTTGTATACAAACACGCTTAGATATCTACACAGTTAGGGGGAGGGTTGCTTTCCTTTATAGGGGTTGGCCCAAGGACATTAGATATTGTGATTTTCCAAATGATTAAATTGGCCGCGCTCACATGGTGTTGGTATTTTTATTAACTCTACTTTTGGGTAAACAATTAAAGTGGCTTTGGGTGGCTGTTCTTGTGCCTGTCTCTGCCTGCTGCAGGACACGCGGCTAAATACACCCGACTACACATGTAATTAGGGTGTCCTTTCGCCCCGAATCGCATACAATTTGATTTCAGCTGAAAATGCTTTCAAACACTTCACATTTGATTGAGCGATTCGCTCAATTTCGATGCTGTTTGTTGACAGCAAAAAAGGGAAAAGTATCGCCTGGCACTGGTACTCGTATGAAAAAATGAACAGAATGTATAAGAACTTGACCTAAGCACTCGAATAGGGATTACCGGCTCTGAATACAAATTGTCCGTTTCACGGTCTTTATCCGCATCCGCACGTCCTCACATCCGCATCCACATCCTCGTCCTTCGCGCTCTCGCTTCCATTCGTATCTGTTAGCAGATTAGCTGTAATTGGTCATTGATTCGCATATGCAGAGCGTTTTTGGTACTTGAATAGTAACCGATTTAGAGCTGCCCGATTTCCATAGCTTCGTTTTTTTTTCCTGTCCTGAGCTGATAGATACAAAGTATCTGCAGCGTAATCCTCGCTTGTTTTGGGGTTGGTGAGTGGGCAATTATTTTGGGATTTGCATGCTTGTTGTTTGGGGCAATTGAAAAAAAGGAGTAAGCACCGACTTAATTCCCGGGTTAAGTCAAAATTTTATTGGTGAGCTGGGGTATCACAAAAAGAATTGAAAAGGATTGGTTAGCTGTGTTAAAGTTCTATATACTCTTTCTATCCAAAATATTAAAAAAAGGAAAGAACGGGAATTCATAAATTTTTGACAATATACATAATTGTTTTTATAATAACTTGCAAAAGATATTTTATTTGTATAGGTCGGCAAATATTAGTTATTTTAAAGTACCCAATTTTGTCTTTTTGAAAGTATTTAGTATTTAGTTCAACCTTTGTTATTAAGTTTCGAAGTATTTCAAAACTGGTACAGTCCCTTGGAATCCCTTCAAAAACTAATTTTTGAGTTTATATGCCCACTTTTATATTTCTTGCGGCAGTTTCTTCTCTCATTTTGATCGCACATGTGTGATAAATGCCTAACGGATATCCGCAATTCAACTTTTACTGCCTGGCTGCTCTGGCACAGTGGTTTAAGTTGCTCGCATTATAATTGCTGCCGACTGACAATTAAAAAGCCCACAAAATCGCACACACACAACTGAAAAGGGGGAAGGAAGAGTGGGAGGTGGGTGGCGTTTTCCCAGCAGACTCACAGGACACAGGACAATAATTGGCAGCAATTATAGCAAGGAAATCGTTGCTAATTTACTACTCGCTCAACTGCACACATTGTTGCAGATTCTGGGTGGCATAGAAAGGGGGATTCGTCTAAATACAGGGTGTCTATAATTACGGAGACTCCTCCATTGTCTCGAACTCATCACCGACTGTACAGTGGGTTGTCAAGTGATTTCAATTTACAAACAATTAATTTTCCCATCAAAAACGAGAGCCTCAGAGGCTGAGATTGAAAATTCGTCCCCCCTCCCCAGAACGGAAATGTGTGTGCAGCCAACGCCTATTTTGTGGATGGGTAAAAAGGGTTAAAGGGGTGAATCGGGGAGGTCGGTCAACCCCAAAACCCCAGCAAGTGTCGAAAAATGCATAAGACACCCTCTTTGTCTGAAGGGTGAGACAGACAGAGAGCGTTGCAAATCAGAGCAGAACACTTCCGATTGGATGCCATTGTATTTGACCTCCCCCCCCCACCACGCCCATGTCCTTTGGCATCCAGACATTCGGGGCTGGATGCAGCCTTCGCAGAAAAAGCTCTCCAAGGACCAAGTGGTTTACGACTTTCCGAACTCGCAGATTGATAGATTAGAAAATTGTTCGGTTTTTGGTCAAAGTCAAAGCAATCACAAGTCGTTTGGCCAGGTGCAAGTTGGCTTAAACTATTCACGTTTCGATTGTTTGGTACCCTTTATTACCCTTATTAGCTTAATTCAGCAGGTAACAAAAATTAAAATTATACAATCTTCGGGAACTGTTAAATTTTTAATAGAATGGTTAAAGATAAACAGATCTTGATCTTGCTTTCTTAATCCTAGCTTATAATACCCCAAGTACCAGGGGTATTCGAATTTGCATACGTACAACTCCATCTCTAAATTCCCTTCTTTTCGTCTACTTGCAGGTGTGGTTCCAGAACCGTCGGGCTAAATGGCGCAAACGTGAGAAGTTTATGAATCAGGACAAGGCCGGTTACCTTCTGCCCGAACAAGGTGAGTTAACCTAACCACCCCCGAAAATTCCCACCCCCTAAACACCCACCGATACGCATTTGATTTGTCCGCAAATTGCCAAATTACGTGTGCAACATAATTAGGAATTATGTCGCTTGTGTCACCACCCCCTTTTTGGGCAGCTCTTGGTAAATACTTTGGACTAACAAAATTTCGCCCTTTTGCTTTTGCTTTCAGGACTGCCAGAGTTTCCGCTCGGTATTCCCCTGCCGCCACATGGACTTCCGGGTCATCCGGGCTCGATGCAGTCGGAGTTCTGGCCCCCGCACTTTGCCCTCCACCAGCATTTCAATCCCGCTGCAGCCGCCGCCGCAGGTCTGCTGCCCCAGCATCTGATGGCGCCCCACTACAAGCTGCCCAACTTCCATACCCTGCTCTCCCAGTACATGGGCCTGAGCAATCTTAATGGGATCTTTGGAGCGGGAGCAGCGGCTGCGGCGGCAGCGGCCTCGGCCGGATATCCGCAGAATCTTTCGCTGCACGCCGGACTGTCCGCCATGAGCCAGGTGAGCCCGCCGTGCAGCAACAGCAGTCCGCGCGAGAGTCCCAAGCTAGTGCCTCATCCCACGCCGCCCCATGCCACGCCCCCCTCTGGCGGAGGAGGCGGTGGAGGTGGGGGTGGCACCTCCCTCCTCTCCGGCGGACTCATCTGCACGGCCGCCCAATCGCCGAGCAGCGCTGCCGGCGCCAGCAGCAACGCCTCCACTCCCGTCTCCGTGGTCACCAAGGGCGAGGACTGAATGCCCCGTGATATTCGGATTCGGACTCGTTATGTACATACATATATACATATTTGTAGATATCTAGTTGTATTTTTACGGTTCTATAGCCCGCGCACTGTAAGATATACATGGAGCTTTGTCTATCGCCAAAGTTAACGTAGTCGTAACACCTAATGCATTATCTATCTGTAAGAGATCTTCGCGCGTAATTAGCCACTTGCGGACATAAAGGTAGTCTATCCACTAAGGAAAACTGTCGAGAAATAAACGATATGAAAAGAAAATGGTTGTCTTTAATGGGTGGGTAGGAAGGCGGTAGAGAAACCTGAAAAATTCGTAAGTTTATCTGTATATTATCTGTATTATATTCTTAAATAATTATATTTGATAAATTTCAAGATAGTCAGAGTTTAACATAAACGAATTTTGTATCTTGATAGATAGAAATGTCTTTTTACTTTATCCACCAAATCGGTTTAACAAATATAATTTAAAAAAATAAAAATCAAAAATCAAAAAGACTAAGACTCTCTTTGAAAGACTCTCTTTGATTAAAAGTCTAGACAGATAAACATATAACATTTGTAATTGCTCTTTGTAAGACATTTTATAAGGGATACCCCCTAAAAATGGTCGTTGAGAACAACTGTGAGATTTGAAAATCCACGAAAAACAAACAGCCATGATCCTTTCGTATTTGAAATGGCTTGTGCTAGAATTATTGTCGTTGTGACTTAAAGATTTTTTGTCTTTTTTTGAATATAAAATGTAATTACTAAATGTATTGTTACTGAAACAAACTCAACAATTTTCTCGTAACTGTCAGTTGGGTGGAGCGTGTTTCCTAAAACTGAAAATGTATACTATATCCCTCAAATTCTGTGCCTCGTTTCCCCCATATTTTGTATTTCAATGCCCGAGTTAATCTCCCGGTCAACTTCCGTTAACCTAAGCAATTTTTTAATTTTCCGCAACATGCTCCGCTCTCTTCCCGCTGTTCAGTGAATTAATCGCAAAAAGTTTTGTACCTTAAGTAGGGCTTATGGCCCTACAAAGTCTCATTATAAATCGCTCAAATGCTACAATTGATTGTGTACAAACTCGACTCGACCTTTCCTTTTGCCAGAGTCAAATGAAAGCGATCTTGGGTCGAGAATCGGGTATAGTCGACGACCTACCCCGACAATTGAACTGAAACTGAATAGACCAGAAAGGCGGAGAGTTCAAATCGTATAATAATCTCGATATTATGTCAAATTTGCCGAGCGGAGGAAATGTTGCATAACATGTGAGGAGCAGGACTCGAAGGAGCCCCAGAAGTCGGCGAGAAGAGGCGAATAACAATGGGCCAAAAAGGGAATCTATCGCATTGTGCCAGACAGCCGTGGAGGAAATGCAATTCTATGGTTCTATGGGATGGATGTGTGAGCCAAAGGATTTGCACCGGGAATTGAAGTGGTGGTGGCTGCACAGGAACCAGAACGAGTCCTTTTATATAAGGCCGCATGCAGAGCTAAATGCTATATTGATATCTCGTAATTTGTGCCATAATTACTTTTTAATAATTTCGCACAGCGCTCGTTCTCGCTGCAGGATATCGCATTGTGTGCCCAATGGCCTCAAATTTAATAATAAAACGCCGTCAAGTTCCTGCTCATTCAGTTCTGTCTAGATTTTGGATTGGGATGCGGACTCGGATTCGGATTCGGGTTGGAATTTGATTACACTTACCACTCGCCATATTTCGGGACGGGCGAGGTCAGAGCCAAATTCCCTGCACAAATACGGGGCGCACAATAATAATGAGCGAAATGCGCGACTTAACGGATTTGTCACAGTCAAAAGGATATGCCCGAAAGGACGAAGGAGGAGCAACCAGGACCAGTCAGCATGGCGATGTCAAAAGAAGCTCTCATAAAACTCATATGCAATTGCCTTTTGTGGCCGTCCTTTGTGTACAAGGTAGCAAAGACATCCGGAGAGTGGAAGGACCTGCCAGGCAGGTGTACCCTTTCGAAATAGGGGAGTTTGATTTCGAAATAAACGTATTCATAATTTAATTTATATTACCAACATAATTACTAGTTAAATACTTGTAGGGGATAATCGCCTGAACTTAACCAAATAAAATAATATAAAGTTTTAAGTTTTATTTTAGCTCTTCGGTCTTGTATAAAACAGGAGATGAGAATTATGATTACATTTTCTATACCATAACCATTTTCCTTTCCATTATAATTTTCAAATAAGGAAAAAATGTTTAAATATTGTATCAAACAGGTACTACATTACAGTAAATGCTAACAATTTAATGGTAAACTATGAGAATCTTTCAAATAACACTTCATAGTATCCATTCCTAAAACTAACAGGTGGTTTTAGAGCGATCTTAAGAAGAGGTAGTATATAAGAAATATTTCTGAGATACAAAATGAAAGTAAAGACAATTTCCAAACATTTAAGGCTTAACTATTTCAAAGTTCCAAGTTCTCCTTAGAAGTAGATAATTGGGAAAGCTTTTTGAATCAGGGTACGATTTTCTTAAATTTAATTTTTAATATTTCTGCAATCTAAAGTTCTAAAATAATACATTATCTGAGTGAAGGGTATTCAAAAGTCTCACTACTCTCCAGCTTCTTTCATCTTGTTTCTATCAACGAAAATTCAATAAGTTGAAGTAGATCTTTTATTTGTGCAAGTGTTTGGCCAAGAAGCAGTGGTGGGTGGCAAAGGGGGCGGGGCTGGCCGCCCATCCACATTTTGGGCCACCCAAAATGTCCTTGTGTGTGTGTGTGTGCTTGTGCTCATGGAATTTCATTCAGTGTGCAAATGCAGCGCATCGCTCTGCGGGCTATAAATATATGAAATTTATCAAGTGGTCCTTCGAGTTTCGCATTTGTGGCTCTACGAAATTGAGTGTCGAGGGTCTCGTCTTCCCTCCATTTTATTTGCACTCGGCTCAGTGCAATTTCACCTTGTATAGGCACAAATTTCTACAAGAGCCGTATGAATGCTCTTCAAAAAATGCCCAACACAATGGGGTAACGAAAATCAATTTCGTCCTCGACACTCGAGCGCATTAAAATGGTAACAGTTACACAAAACAACAGCAAGTGGACGCGAATCGAGATGGTGACGGTGGGCGGTGCACTTGAAAAACTGCCAGCATTTTCGACCCGTACATAAGGTATACATATATAATATAAAATATCAGTGTAATGAGCGACAGTTGCACTGAATACAGCGGTAATTAAACAAGTTAAATCCGCTCAGCAGACGCTCAAGAAAGATTTCACCTCGCTGGTGGAAAATCGTCCTTTTCGTCCTGCTCTCTGTTTGCCGGCGCATTTTCATTTCATTTCGCACAGCAGCCGGAATGCTCGTTACGCGCACTTAAAAATTTATTTCGCATTTAATTCATCAAAAGTTGTCAGCGAGGTAATTACGCAGATTGTCTAGCTTCTGTGGGCGGGAAGATGGCACAAGGAAGAGCGCCTAATGAGCGCCATTTTAAGGACGAATATGACGACGCCAATGCCTCAAAAAAAGGACACAAGGGCCCTCCTTAATTGCTGTAATTTGTGACCACTTGAGAGGACATTCCGACAATTTGTTTGGAGTAGTATCAAGTTTCCATCGCTGATCGCTGATCGCCAGAAAATAACATAAATTGCCAACATACCGCAACATGCAATTGCAAATGAAAACATTTCCGACAGGATACCAAGGTTAGGATCCTAAGTATGCTGGCGACAACTGGGAAACACGATACTTTTGTGTCAAATGCTCGCGCTCCTGCTAAGTATTTCAAAGCGGGCCGACCGCCGAAGATCCTTTCCAGCTGAGGGTCCTCAAAAAGGTGAGGATGCTTCCTGAAGATCCCAGCCTGCTATTGCTGCTGCTGCTGACTTCAAAATGTGGCTAAGCTGCGCCTAATTTTTTCGATTGCCAAACGACTCGTCTCATTTGGTCGTGATTAAAGAAAGAGCAGTGCCCCGTGGTTTTTGTTTACCGATTTTAGCCATAATGGTTTCATGCCTGATTTATCTGATGCAGCGGCCCTTGGGCAGTTCAGGTAGAACTGGGTATGGCTATATAGCAGACAGCTGGAAAGGCCTGGGTAGCCAATTGTGTCCTCATTAGCCAATGGTCTACCTCGTCCAATTGTTGTGACAGTTGTACACCGTGTTTGTAGTTTGTAGTATGTAGTATGTTTCGATCTTTGGGTGATAATCACCATTTTAATTTAATTTTTGTAAAATATATAGCCCCATTTAAAGATATTTTCATATGTTATTTGTTCATATGTCAAAGTTCTGATTTAACTCCTTAAATAAAAAGAGTGACTAAATTATAAAAGTACTACTAACATATAAGTATGCTTGTAAATATCCTAATATTGTACTATCATTAAAATAATGCTATAATGACTAAAATATTAAAGTACTTCTAACGAGTATGCTTGTAAATCCCCTAATATTGTACCATCCTTAAAAAATACATTGCTTACACAGTTGCTAGCTTTATAAATTATACTATATGTTACCAAACTTATGGGGATAAAAATTAATTTGGAAAATTCCATATGAATATGAAAATAAAACATTTAAAATTATATATCTCTGATAGTTTGAATGTAGTCGTATATATTTAGATGGAGGTATTTAATAAAAAGGTTAAGGTTTTTAGGCTTTTCATTCCCTATATTCATAACATACATATATTGAAATCGATTGAGTTTCTAACCATATGTAAGAAATATAAATAAAGTCGCCAGTAAATAATGCAATAAAATACACATAAAATAGTTTAGGAAATATAAATAAAAAGCCCGTAAGTAAAAATGATCGATACCTATATAATCGGATTTATAGCTGCTAACCAGAGCGCATAGTCGTAACTATAATAATAAATTAAATAAACAAACAAATATATCAAAATGAGCTCGGAGCAGGGATAGCGGCGAAAAAAGAAATACTATTAAATTAAGTTAATCAAATGTATGCGCTGTGAAATTAAGCAGCTGCCGTATTGGGCATGTTTGCATTTCCACCTTGCCGTTGGCGTTTCCCGCTCACGACCACAGGCTCATAAATTATATTAATAAAAAGCCAATGGCAATGGCAACAACAATGCAAGGGGAAAGCGGTGGTCCCATGTGTGTCATTGCTGTTAAACTTTGTTTACATTTTGTTTATTAAACGACGCGGAAAACTAGCGACATTCAGCAAAAAGGTGGGAGCGTGTTAGAAACTATATCGGGTCACACCTGACTGCCAATTCGCTACCCCTTTCGCTCAGTGGGTTCTATTTGATTTTAATTAAATTTCCGCAACTTTGTCACAATTTGTTTGTGTGTTTTAGAGCCCGGTTGCTGTTGCTGTTGTTGCGTGTTGCTGTTGTCGCCCTCAGCTTTCCTGGATGGCTTTGTTTGCCCGGCTCGAGCACGTGAATGTAAATGTGAATGTGAGAAGTTGAGCCAGTCATTAATTGCCAGGCCAACACCTTGGCTCCTTTGGCAGGTGTCGCTCGTTAGGTTTTGTGACGTGAAAATTTCGTTGATTTCTAGTAGTCCTCCGAAAATGGTTTCCTCCTCAGCCGGCTGCCTTCAGCCAGGAGCATTTCGTCCTCCGGCTCCCGGATGTCCTCCAACTGCCGCAGGACTTGGGGTACGCGGGCCAGATGAGTCCTTTCTGAAGGTATAGGGGAAGTATTTGCTTCAGAAGAATGTAGATATATAAATGTTTTTCTTATAATTTGTCGTTTTTCATGCAGTAAATACATGGTTACCATTGAATTATTTAACATTTTTTAAACTATTCTTAAGATTCTTTAGTTTAAAATTAAAATATTACGATACATACAATATTTCGATCAAACACTATGCATTTTCCTAAGTTTAAGGAATATTGTAAGCTCTACAGAATTTTAAACATGTTGGGTCAACTTTTTGTAAACCAATTATAAGATACTTTGCTTTGATGTATTGTACAAAAGTACCTGTTTCCATTTAACACCATGAGTTCTTCCTTAACTTTAGGTATATTATACATACATACATATATACCTTTTTTCTGAATTTTTGGAGTTATTGGCAATTTTTGTTATAAATTACAAAAACGTCTACCCTAAAATTGCCTTATTTTGTTTTACAATTAAAAACAAATCTCTATCAACTTAAAATTTCTAAAATTCAGGACGAACATAAGTGTATGTTTATTCGGTCCGGAGAAATGTAAATGTCCAATAATTAATTCGATTATTATATAGTTGTTAAGTAAATGATACACCGACTTTAAAAATTACTTAGCGAACATAAAGTTATGACCTTATCCAAAATACCAAAATGGTATAATCTTTGTAGACTCACCCAGCTCGTCGGATATAAAGGTTATTTTCGCCATTGGAAGGCCGTACTCCTCCATGTCCGCCATGCTGAAGGTGCCTGAAATGTATTCCCTTTAAATTTTTATTTTCCCAATTGAAACGAAAAGTGTTTTTTGTGTGACTGGATATATGATCTGACGGGGCGGGCAGTGCCTGCCTGGGAATCTGGGAATCGATATCGACGTTCGATACTTTGATTCCTCGCTGTCTATTCTCCTCACTTGCCGATGTCCCTTTTCTCCTGGTGCGCAGTTCATTGTGTGTGTGTGCCAATTATTACGCCTGATTTAATAAACTCAATGAGGCTCTTAACTGCTCTAAGTGGCTGCTAATCGTTTCGGGCAGCAACATAACAAAAAAAAAGTGGCGAGTGAAGAGCAAAATGGAAATAAAATTGTTATGTGCACATCAAACGGAATGGATGACAATTGGAGCTCTCCTTACCAACGAAGCAACCAGCCTTCCTTTCTATCCGTCATCTTCCCCTATATCTTTCCTTCTGTCTGCCAAAGGAGCCTCACGGCCCCATTCACGCAATAAAAAAAGCCACCGGAAACGGAAACGCGCCGCAAATTGCAAAGTTTGAGCAGCAGCACTCGCCTGCGCGCTCTGCGCAAATTAATTTCATCTTCGATTCTTCTATGGCGGGAAATTGGCAGCAATTTTCTTTGCACTCTTCGCATTTCCCCGCGCGATTATAATAAATGCGAATTTCCTTGGCCATTTCCTTGGCACTGGGCAAATAAAAAATAATCACAAAAAAAAGGAGGAGGTCCGTTAAGGCGTGGCCTGCCCCGAAAGTCCTTTGTTTGATCGCCGTCAACATCCATGAACTCATATTTCGATGAGAGAAGCCATTTTTTTGCAGCTTTGTCCTGCTGAGGATTTTGGTTTTTATATTTTTTTCCGCTTTCTGCATGAACAGTTTCAAGGACATGACCGAGAGAATTCAAGTGCGCGGCACTTGAAATAACACAGAAATATCTGGGAGAGAAAGGGCCAGTCGGACAACAAAGCAGTGTGAAATTGTCATTTGTGAGGGCAAAAGTAGAGTTAAATCAGGCGCATAATTACCAGGACCTATTCACGTGTGTGAGTGTGAGCGGACTTAGGACATGTGAAAAGGTGAAAGGTGAAAGGTTGAGGGGATAAACAGCGCGAGTGTGTGTGGGTTGCTCAGAGTTTGAAATGCGGCAGCTTATTCAAATTGCTAAATGCTCGCATTATTTGTGCTAATTTGTGGCCAATTTTCTAATGGCTATGTGTGAAACATAATAAGGCTATCCTGGCTAAAGTGTTTCTTAAGCCAAAGATCTAGCTAAGCCAACGCTTTGGAAACTGCCAAAGTACTTGAGATTATAACCGATTCGAAAAGGTTTTCAAATGTAATTTCCCTTCGCAGGGGGTTGCACGTTCAGTTTTGGGTTTGGGGAGGTCAGGAGTGGGTCTACAACCATCCCCCAGATGGAACCAAGTCTATTAGAGTCAATTAGCGAGCGATTATAATGACTGGCCGGCCGGTCCATCCCCCTTGTCACTCAGTCACTCAATCGGCCCCCCTGCATCGCTTTAAAGTCATTGAAAAATTTGCACATAAATTGCGTAAAGTGCACATTTTTGTTTTGTGTTTTTTGTTCTGCCCTAACACGTTTACACGGCCTCGTCGTCGAGGTCCTCTTTCCGTTCCTGGCCAAAGGTCCTGTTCCTGTTTCTGTTCCTCTGTCTCTGGCCCCGTGTTCCAATGGGCTGCACCCTTTTGCCTGTTCGTAAACGGCAATCACCCCCAATATATGCGTATATATATGTGTGTTAACCACGTGAATGCATCACCATCACCCCTTTTTTCTATCTGTATGAGTGAGCTGTGAGCCTCCTCCGATGGCTTTTTTCTTCTTTATTTTTATTTGGTCAGCGAAAGCGAACATTGTCAGCCCAATTTCACACAAAAAATGCAATCAAATGTGACGCTTTTCATTATCCCCGCGATTTATATTTTCAGCCAGTCAGGCGGTTAAAGGGTGTTGTGAATCGCAGTGGAAATGGAAAAAATTTAAATCAATCAAATTAAATTGCCGTGCCCAATGCAGATTTTAAATCGTTCGCGTTTCCCCCTGAAATCGGAATTAATTGGCATAAAACTAAGAGTTTTTGGTTTGTGCTCAGAATGTTAATGCAATCAGAAGAGTTCAAAAATCTTTGTTAACTTTAGATTTACAGAATGCAGTGTAATTTTATTAAAACGGTCAAGGAATGGATTAAAAGAAATTATTTCTTAGGCAAGGATTTATTAAAAATATGGAAGTTTTTACACTTTTATCATTGCACCGTTTAAGTTTTGTAAAATATTTTTTGGTAATGAAATTAAACAGAATCTAAAAAAAATTATAAATTTTGTTTGAAACATTATTTTGTACGATATTACTGTACATACAATCATAAAATTTAAATAAAGATAAATTTATATACCAAATAAAAAAGTTAAGAAATTCGTAATAAAATTAAACAGACCGTAAAAAAATTATAAAATTTGTTCCAAACATTATCTTTTACGATATTACTCTACTTATAATCATAAAACTTATATAAATAAAAATTATTATACAAAATGAAAGGTTGAACAATTTTTTTAAAAGTTCGTTGATTGTTTTAGTGGATCATTATTCAAATTCTAATTTCTATATTTGTAATCCTAGCAAACCGTGCTAAAGAAACCTATATATAAATATTATTATTTATTATTTACCAACACAATATAAATTTTTCCCTGTGCATTTAGTGAATCAAGGATTCGCTTTTCAAGAAACGTTTTGAAGTCTCAGAGCTTCCAACACTTTACGCTTCGCTGGGCACAAGTTTGGATTTTATTATATTCGGAGTTTTGGTGGCTTTGCAGCTTCATCGATAATAATTGAAGTGAAAACAATGTGTGTGCTTTGGGGTGTGTGCGATGTCTCCATATAAAACGGGTATATGGAAGCGCCTTGAAGAACTTGATGCCCTCATTGTTAGAGCAGTAATACTAATTGACCATATGGGTCGTTTTGTGCGGCATACTTCAAGTCAGACTCGAACCGCCTATATAGTAGAAGGTAGGTACTTATGTGCCTTACTCGATTCCAAAATATATTTGCGCTCTTTATTATGAATTTTAAATCGAATTTGTATGGAAATTAAGAACTGAAAATTGCATTATGACGAGACGACGTCGACATTGTGTGCGTGTTTATTTTTGTTTTTGTGCAAATTGATTAGTGGGTTAAGCCCAAGTCGGGGGTTGGTAGGTCCTCATTCCCATTCTGATTCCCGGATTTGATTGTGAGTCTGTGAACTCCGTGTTTGTTGTTGTGCAGCGCGGCGTAAAGTGATTCGCTTGAGAAAGTGAAATCCGGTCGGAGCAAGTTGCGCCCATTTTTGCACATCTCACTATGCAACTCATTAGCATCTGTCGCCCCTTTTTTGGCCAAGTGCCAGCGATTTGGGCCCATTAATTACCCATTTGTACGTGGCTGCAACTAAAATTGCAACTGCAACAGGGACGGCGACAGGCGACGACCGCGAATACAAATTTCATTCATAATGCAGATCGAGTTCTAATTAAACGGCCCAACGCCATCTTGACTAATTGTCTTGGCAATCCCGGCGAGAACATTTGTCTCTGGCATGGTACGAATATATATTTCATCTTTTTTCCCCAGAATGAAAGGCATTTTTGGTAATCAGTTGAGTGAGGGCTGAGCAACACATATTGACATTGGCAATTTGTTTTCGTTGCCGCCTTTGATCATCCGTCTTGCGTCATCTCCTGCCCCAAAAGACCTATCGTATTTCCCCCAGACATAAACAAAACATTCAGCTTTCTTCTCCCACTTTGGAATGCGTCTAAAAATACCAGAATCTTTTCGAAATCTCCGCATACACAAGAAATATTTGGGGAATATTTTTGGCATTCCTAGAGAGCTTTTGAGGTGGTATGCGGGTAATATGAAACGCCCCTGGAAGTGGAAAAGCTTTCCCAAGGAATATAGCTTAGAATATATATATCCTCTGATGATGATCAATGGAAAGCTGTTGGAAAACTTTTCAGTAAAGCTCTTTTCCACCTGGATACTATATACTATCCCCTACCCACCCCTTGCCAAATTTTTTCCAAAATATCCATATTTTTAGAAAAAATTAAATCTAAAAAATCGTTTTTATTTATAAATAATTATAAATTGTTTTAATTAATATTACAATCATGAGATTATTTTACATTTCGTAGTCAATAGACCCCATCCGCTCTACCGGGGGACGATGTTAGGTGCTGTACAAAATACATGAGGGTGTTAATTCATTCGTAAAACAATCAAATGGCGATCAACATTTAAGGGAAGCCGCAAGCGATTAACAAGTGGATGGGGATCGCGGTCCGTGGCATTAGATTGATAATTCATTTTGATTGATGGTGTTGTGTTCAGTCAGTAGATAAGAGTATTCTTGAACCAAGGATGACACGTTGGTAAATAATGACAATTCAAAAACAAATGGGTGTATGGTGGTGTTGTTGTTGTTTGTTTTTGTCGGCGGAGCACCCGCTGCCCCCCACCACAGAACCAGAACCACAAGAAGCAGAACCAGGTGAGCAGGAGGCGGAGACGGATGACACCGCCGGGTGGTGGTGGTGCTAGTGGCGATGCTAGGCAACTGCAACTGCTTAGAAGCACTTGCGGTGGACGATGCCGGGGCCGGACTCGTCGTACTCCTCCTTGGAGATCCACATCTGCTGGAAGGTGGACAGGGAGGCCAGGATGGAGCCACCGATCCAGACGGAGTACTTGCGCTCTGGGGGAGCGATGATCTTGATCTTGATGGTGGATGGGGCCAGGGAGGTGATCTCCTTCTGCATACGATCGGCGATACCGGGGTACATGGTGGTGCCACCGGACATGACGATGTTAGCGTACAGGTCCTTACGGATATCCACATCGCACTTCATGATGGAGTTGTAGACGGTCTCGTGGATGCCGCAGGATTCCATTCCCAGGAAGGAAGGCTGGAACAGGGACTCGGGGCAACGGAAACGCTCGTTGCCGATGGTGATCACCTGTCCGTCGGGAAGCTCGTACGACTTCTCCAGGGAGGTGGAGGCGGCGGCGGTGGCCATCTCCTGCTCGAAGTCCAGGGCAACATAGCACAACTTCTCCTTGATGTCACGAACGATTTCACGCTCAGCGGTGGTGGTGAAAGAGTAACCGCGCTCGGTCAGGATCTTCATCAGGTAGTCGGTCAAATCGCGACCAGCCAGATCCAGACGGAGGATGGCATGGGGCAGAGCATAACCCTCATAGATGGGGACGGTGTGGGAGACACCATCACCGGAGTCCAGAACGATACCGGTGGTACGGCCGGAAGCGTACAGGGAGAGCACGGCCTGGATGGCGACGTACATGGCGGGCGAGTTGAAGGTCTCAAACATGATCTGGGTCATCTTCTCGCGGTTAGCCTTGGGGTTCAGGGGAGCCTCGGTCAGCAGAACGGGGTGCTCCTCGGGGGCAACGCGCAGCTCGTTGTAGAAGGTGTGGTGCCAGATCTTCTCCATATCATCCCAGTTGGTGATGATGCCGTGCTCGATGGGGTACTTCAGGGTGAGGATACCACGTTTGGACTGGGCCTCATCGCCGACGTACGAGTCCTTCTGGCCCATACCGACCATCACACCCTGGTGGCGTGGACGACCGACGATGGAGGGGAAGACGGCACGGGGTGCGTCATCACCGGCGAAACCGGCCTTGCACATGCCGGAGCCTGAAGGATAACACAAGTGGGTGGGGATCCATTAGTCGGCGATCAAATGGACTGGGCTTGCGGAGGGCAACTGACAGTTGGTCTAACGGACAGCGAGGAATTTTCATTTCTGGGGACAAAGTTTTGAGTACTGGAAAATTCTGAGGCAGAGAGAAAAATTCTCTCAAAGAAAGTGTGATCTTTTGGGGGACTACATGTGGAAATACGATTTCCGAAATTGTATATTTCTTTAATATCAAGATATCTAAAAAAACTATCTCTGAGTGAAATATATGGTGTGTTTCAGGAACAAATGTTTGCGAAATAATGTATTTTCTGTCCAACATAAAAAATTCTCTCTATTTTTTTTTAGGAACCATTTTGGTTTAAAAATTATATTTAAATTAGATTTGAGATTCCATTTAAATTAAGAATTGAGTTGAAAAATTAATATTTTATAATATTTTTCTTTAAAGCATGAAAAAATTGAACTTCTTTCGTATAATTTCTGTGAGAAATTTGGAGTTTTTATCCCAAAGGATGAATGAGTATTTTACTCAAAACTCAAAAGTATCTATCACTTTGCGATCACTTTAGCACTAGTTGCAGGGAATATCCTTTCGCTGTTTTGTCCTTTGTCATTTTTTTTTTTAGCAAAAGCCAAGGAGATAATCCGTTTGATGGGGAATACGCACCATTGTCAACGACCAGAGCAGCAACTTCATCGTCACACATTTTGTTTTTGTTTGTTTGTTTTACGGCACCACGGGTGAATTAAATCAAGAGTTACGGTGTGTACGGCTTGGAACACAACTGACTGACTAAAGTATCGCCGCGTTGGTACTCGGATTTTATACCACCGCCGAAATGCCATCTCGTCCAAGAAGCGCCGCTGCCATGCCCCCCGCCGCCTCCGCCCCCGCCACGCCCCTCGCCCCACAGATACCCGAACAAATACTCAGCAAACGAATATGCTCGGTGGATGCGATAATGCTGCCCACCGGCCGATCCGCCTAAAAATAGATCCTTCAGCATAGGGGGATCTTTGGAAAACATAAGGCGCGCGAGCGAGAAAGATGGATAGCGCGGTATAGAGTATGGTACATTATAGTATAGTATAGTTCGGCATGATCGAGCGTGGAGATCGTATCGGTTGGGATCGGGTACGATCGGCTGGGGAGCCAACTGCTCACGATCGGTGGCCCCCAGTCAAAAAGTGCCGTATAAGGCAAGGAGGCGCCTCCAGCACACTCGCTCTCTCTCGGCAACGCTCACTCTCTCGTTCTCCCACTATATCTCTGCCATATCGGCTATATCTGCCATAGCGGTTCGGTTCGGTTTGGATTTTTGGGTCGCATCGCTCGGTTGAGGGGGGGAATATTCGCTTTGTTGTTGGCTTCTATTTTCTCGTATTCCTCGTTGTTTTCATAACTTTCGTGTTTTTCTCATGTCGTAATAAATTCATTTTCTATTTTCGATATGTACACACATATAGACCCGTATTCAAATCGCATCTCTATAATTTCCCAGCCTTTGCACCTTCATGCCTATCGTTTCTATTTTTGGTCATATTTCTCATTGCGCTCTCTCGCAAGATCTGCCCACGCCCCTTGTAATGAGCATTAATTAAACTAATTGTTTATTTACAAAAAAAGGGGCTGAAACAGAAACATTTGTGGGGCTTGAGGGGGGTTAAGCTATATAGGATAGGATTTGCTTAACCGTTACATGCCGGCTTTGCAGGGTTCCCATTTAAATTAGGTTTGGTGCAGTCTATTTTTGGACTGCAACTAAGTGGGGCATGTTTACGTTTTATGGCACAATCCGGTGAGGCCAATCGTTTCTATGGATCTCCTCACTCTCTATAGAGAGCATACGTATACGAATTTTAACCAATTCTTTCTATACCAAAATACAAAGGCACAGAAGTATATGTAGTGCGGTTCGGTTGCTATACTACATGGAAAAACAAATGGATTTAGATGTCGCTAAATTGTAGCATAGGCCCCATGCATATTCATTCTCTTCCTCTTTACTATAAAATTGTATTTTCGCATAGATATATTTGTTTAGATATATAATACCTATAAGATGGAGCCCAAGACTATGGAGAGGGATGACTAATCCCTAAAACCTAAATTGCCAAAAAATCTTTATCAATAGAATTGGATTATTATCGTATTATTTTTAGACAATTCTAAATATAGGCAAGGTGACAAAAGGCAAGGTATTTCTCCAGAGTTGCCAGAGAAAAAAGTAGGGCATATTTTCATATTATTGTTGCCTGATTTTTGATAATATATATTTTGAAAATTATATAATTTAGAAAAAAAATTCACCCTTAATAGCGACATCTAAGTACATTATAATGGGGTGCATATGAATACAACTATAGGCTTTTAAGTACATTTTTTCGTAATTTTTGTTTAACCGACCAATATTTTAATTTAAGTCAAAAAAATAGATTTCAACAATTGGTTCGGTTTGTTAAATAAAGCAGTTAAGAGTTTCCGCAAAGTGCTGGAATAAAATGTAATTTAAAAGATTTAATTTTTGTTCCAAACGTCATAGCATGCACCCTTTTCAAAAATCTGTACAAACGAAGTAAAATTAAAATCTCAATCTAATTGAATATGTAAATGTTAATATGCCAGCCCAATAAATACAAACATTTTTCAGACGGATTTCAAATATATTTAAGAAACAAAAAACATTTTTTTTACATCAGTTTCAAATATTTTTACTACGAAAAATAATACTTTTTTTTGTTTTTATTGATATTTCTGAAACTTTAGCTGATCTTCTATTATTTTTGTTCCTATGTATATAAATATAACACCATTAAAAACTGTTTAACGCAAACGTCCTTTGGATTTTTCAATCAAATAGAAACTATTGGTTGAAATTTTTAAAAATAGTAATTTAACTAAAATATTAATTTTGTATCACAAAAAAATTCTAAGAATTGTAAATGTAAAACGAACTCAATTTGCTGAAAAGGTTTTTTATATTTTTAATCGACTTTCACATATTAATGCCATTTCTCGAAGCAAAATGCAATTTTAAAAAAGGTTTTGTTAACAATTATGTCCGATTAAAAGTATATAAGTTTCTGTAACTGAAACCGGAAAATGTTTTAAAATATAACATTTCATTGTCTTACATTTTAACAAAGCTTTACCAACTTTTTTTTGACGTGATTATAACTTCTTCTTTTTAAAATAAAATAAAAATTTTTTCAATCTGGGCTTAAATTAGAATAATGATCTAACAAATATATTATAAAATCTCCTATATCTTTTTATAGCAGTTTCAAACATTTTTTGGTTTTTCTTTTTAATGTGATGTAAATAATATATTTGCCTAAGTTTTTGCCAAACTGTAATTGAGCTTAAAATGGAAAGTGCATGCAGATCATTTGAAGCCGCACTCTTATTTTAAGTCACGTGAAACAACTCAACTGTGAATTCAGAGTTAATTAAAATTATATCAACGTGACGACTGTCACTGTGTGACCATTTATCCCACCAACCACCACATCCTTTGGGGAGGACCCTCAAGGCATCGGCAGTCAAATGGCAAAGCCAAACTTTGTCGCTGCCCATTGGTATAACAAAAATAAAGCCAATTGCAAATATTTTATATAAATGGCTAAATCAAAATTTAATAAAATCCAGGGAAATGTGCACTCGCTGGAGCGGAGAAAAAATAGGAGGGCCGTGGTGTCACCAGTAATGGCAGTTCCATGGAATTTTAATAATGAACACGTATCCTGGCAGCGATTCCACCTTGTTGTTTTAGTGCACGTGCGCCAATTGCCAACACTAAAGGGATTCATTTGTGAATTATCCAATGCCAAAAATCCAGGGCGGACCATCCCCACCAACCCAAACCCACGGGCCTAAATAAACACTGAGCCGAGGTCGATGGCTGGGAATCAGCGAAAACAAATTGCAATTGAGCCGTCAAAGGATGGGTGACAAAAAGTGGCCACCACCAGTCGCAGGATGATGAAGATGAGGATGACGATGTGGATTGGAACTCAGTTTTGGTTTCGGATTCGCATTCAGGAGGGATACAGAGTCGCGATGCGCATTTGACAGCCCAAGCGGAATGCACACAGACGATGGCGATGAGGATGAAAGGCGCGGATGGGTCTGGGGTTACGCCCAAAGCCAAGGCAACAAGCCGCTACATGGCTATAGAGCTGTGGATAAAGGATATATACTGGGTTCACCAGGCTGCTGGGCTGCTGGGAAAAGTGGTCCATGGCCCGAGGACCGAGGACCACCCCCATTTCGCTCGTTTAAAATATCTTGGATTCCCATGAATTTCGTTGGAATTTTTATTAAGTTGCCAATTTGGCAATTGACAGAGTTGATCAAAGTGGCTGGGCAATTGCGGGGGTGGCTGAATATTTCCCTTGATTTCTGTGTGAATTAATTTCAAATTAGTTTGCCACATGCATTTCGGGATTTATTGGATTTTCGCAGACGCACACAAACCAAAACACAGAGGGGGCAAAACACAAAGGGCATGAAAGTAAAGGGCTAGCCACAATCCCTTAATAGGCCTAATCATCACAATCGATGACCGGTGATTTGTTTAGCGCATTAGCAGCTCTAGTATTGACCACTGTCCAGCTGCCACAAACTCATCTGCCACTTGGATGTCCCTCGAAAACCCCCTCCCCTCTTCGCTGGCTTAAAATCAGGTCAGGCAAACGCATATAAACACACCATTTCGATTCAGATTGTGATTTCTGGAATGCATTAATTTGTGTTAATGGGGAAAAGCAAAGATTTCCCGTTTTGTTAGGGCTTGGAGTGCAGGCAAGGTTTATTTTTAGTGGCCCACAATGGATACACACATGGGGAACTTTAAGATTGCCTGGAAATGGAATTTTCCATGGCCAATGGGCGAATCCTATCGTATTTCAGCCGAAACATTTCCTTAGTCTATCGCACCCATAACTTAATATTTAGTCATTCACGTGCTGCCTGCAATCGGTCAAAACGAAGGCAGACAAGTGGCAAATTGTATCTGCACATATAGCAAGACCCACATATTCTATGCCAAATCCGCATATATCTTTGTCCACTGGCCAGACCGAAATACTTTCGGATATGCGCTCCATCGAGTATTGTTTCTCAAATCTATAGGTCGGTTATATATCTGCCTAGTCTCTGTCTGCCGCACTGTACGCCTCCAGGGCAAACAGAAATATTCAAGAACAGAGCGTAGAGGCTAAGATAGAGGCAAGCCGTGTATATGTTCTCCTTAAGAATGTCTATAAGAAAGTGGGGTGGACCAATTGACTTTCTTTTAAAATACATAGTTTAAAGAGTTATGTTAACACAAAAAAACAAAAACCAAATTATTTTTAAAAAATAGCTTTAATATTAGAAGTAAAGTCCTTTAAGATGAGCGTACCCTTAATATTTTTGTAAATAAAATGCGTTAGGACCTTGATCCATTTGCATGAGATTCTACCCAATTTTGTTCCTTAATTTCCAAAAATTGTCTCAATATCCCTTAATTTTATAATATTTTTACTGAGATGAATCCAGATTTATGTTTAATATATATAGTTCCAATAATTTGTTATATCTCTCAAAAGCAAAATATTAATATAAATAGTTTGTTAGGAGAGGAAAGGTCTTTTTCCTAAATCGACATCCATATGAGGTGATAACGTCATTGTAAATAGATTGACAATGGTTAAAATATATTTTAAAATTGGAAAGATATTGAAATTTATAGTATTGGAAAAAGAAACTTCAGACAATTTCCAATGCCACTTGGTTTTTACCGGCAGAATTTCTTGGGTCACCCGAATCAATTGCATATATCGCCGGCTATTACCTATATGAGGGAAGAGCGCAACAACAACCAAAAGTGACGCGGACATTTATGGTCTGCTCTAAAACTGATTTCTGTTCGGTTTGCAGCACACCAACACCCCCATATCGGCACACTCGTACACTCGCAGCAGCAACAACAATCGTAAACGGGGAATATGTTGTTCAATAATTTCAGTTCTGGCCGCTGGTTTCATTTCGTTTGTATGGATTTATTTTTAACGTTGTTATTTTATATATACACGAAATAGAAGCAGCAAGCGCATAGGAAAAACAAAAAATTTATATATTGAAAAAATGTAGAAAATTAGAGGATGAAAAAGAGCAACAGAAGAATAGCGCCAACGCTTTCATCATCGACCAAACGGGCGCGATCAGCTGTATGTCGTCAATATGCGATATATCTCGGGATGGATCGAAGATATTCCTAGATCGGTGTGAGTGAGATGTGTTTTTAATTAAAGTGTAGTAGAGATATGCGGATACAGAGAAATTGGAAGAGAGATATATGTTTTTTTTTTGGCTGCCCCATGGCCATTCAGCTTCCGCACGGACCACTCATGGCCACGGGAAAGCATCTTCATTAGCAGCACAATCGTCATGATCGCTGCGACCATCTATGTGGAATCCACTCGGACTTGGGCTCGGTGGTTTTTGACAAATCCTATTTATAGAGCTCCCCCTCTCGATTTTTCGGTTGCCGTGGAACACTTGTCGCTTGTCTGCTCCAAAAACAGAACCGAACCCTCGCAAAAGCATTTAGGAATTTTAATTCGACTTCTTCAGTCGTCACAAGCAGAGTGCCTGTGTGCATCATGCACTCTTTATTCAAGTTCAATTCAGTTGGACTTTGTCTTGCACTTGGCGTGCATCACAGTTTTATTTCATTTGTAATGTATTTTTGGTTCGTCACCGCCTTCGCCTCCGAATCCGCCCGAGTACTTTGTGGTCCCCCAAAAGTGCCATTCTTGCGGAGGGCGGCACACATGTGATTCCTCGGCTGGCATTTATGCCTTATATGGCGAGTACTTGGCACCTACTCGCCCCAGCAATAGGGTATTTTTGGTATTCCTCCGACCATATACATCTAGATGATTCATTCGCCTCCCGATCTCTATCTTAGGCTCTTCCCCCCATCGAAAAACACTTGGCCATCTCTCAATGTGACTATCACTCAATCAGTGAGTAATCTATAAATGTATATAGTTAGTTTTTCACAGAAGTGGGGGTGGAAGTGGAAGTGCAACGTACCGGATGCACTTTTCCACTCTGTCGATTTACAATGTGACAGATGATCTCAAAGAAGCTATGGAAACTTTTATAAATAATTAATATTAAATATTTTTGAATTTTGTCGAAGGACCTCTCAATTTGAAATTTAACGGTGAAGGACCTCGATAACCTTGTGGCGCCACCTTTATGGCAAATTTTGCAGGAACGGATTATTCCGTCCAAGTAGTGGCGCCACTCATTTGTAAGATGTAAGATGTATATTTATTGACTTATTTGCATTTTAAAATCTAGTGAACATATTATTACTATTGTATACTAAATGATTGTATTTTTGAACTAATTTACTACCAATTTTAAATTAGCATCGCCTTATAGACCATTTTTGAAATCTGTAGCTAGGACGCAAGCCCATAGTTTCGCTAAAGTCCGCCCAGGTGGCGCTCTGCGTTAGCAAAGACACGAATCGATAGATTAGACTAGTTGTACTAAATATATCGCTTCCTACAGTGGGCAAAAGACCAAAAAGTATTAAACTTTTCATATGGATTTTAGTACAACCTGCACGTATATCTTTATTTTACACTTTTTAAATGGTGGATGGAAATTAAACCTCAAGAAGTATATGTATCGGCGGCCGTAGTTTATTTTCAAAATAAATAAGGCCCTTTAAAATTGCGTTATTAAACGCTGGATAAACAAATTTAATTTTTGCGCGGCCTCATCTTATTTTAGAAAGTGAAGGTCCGCAAGGCCCTATTACGTTTTTAAGTATCTGCACCACCATTTCACTTTTCGTCATAATTTGTAATACTCGATTTTGTGTTTCTTGCGGTTTCCGGTATATAAATAGTAATATATAAATTTTCAATTGGGGGTATTAAATTTTTGTGAAATCATTTTTATTTAATAGCATGACATATTTGGACTTGGCAGAAAAAACGTTATATCGGTGATTGTCATTAAACTGGCCCTGGCCCTAAACGCTACTGCTAAGTGGCCACCATTTCCATTTCCCTCGACGATTTCACTGTAAACGCAGTGTTTTATTCCCGTGCTTGCGCTTCATATGCATATGGGTGAGATTTTCCGGCTAGATGTGGTGCGTGTGATAAGCGGCCTGATGTAATTGCTGGCAATTATCATTGCGCCGAGGTCCTTTGAGCGAATTGTGACGCTCATGTGGGATATGCTTTTCTTTTCATGTAAGCTGTACAGTAGTTACAGGTCCTGAAACTAACATTCGGGATTTATACAGGTAGTTACCCCCTGGCGTGGGCAACATGCTTGCATTTTAATTGCCCGCGGCGTTAATCAATTATAATTTTATTCGTTACTTTATTAAATTCAACTGCGGCTACTGCACCTGTTTTAGCCCCCTCCTCTTGTGAGTCCTTTGTTTGCTCTGCATTTAGTCCTTTTTAATTGCATTTAATTACTGCTTGTCAGCATTTTCTGCTCAATGTCTCCCGATTTTCTTATTAATCAAGTCATTAAGTAGCCTTGAACGGGCGATTAGTGGGGCAGATAAGCACTCATAATTGGCCCGACAAGTTGGGTTATTGATGGCTGTTGTCCCCTCAGGCTACCCCCTGATTGGCTCCCCTGCTAAATAAACCCCTCCCAGAAAATTATAGACATTTTATATATAAGCTTGTCATTTTTATTGTGTTATAGGGGTAATATTCCACCAAGTGATAATAACTTTTTGTATATCCTTTAGGAAGTGCAATAAAACCAGATACGTATTTTTATTTAATATTCAAACATTTTTAGGTAATAACAAGACCCCCCCCAGAAAAACACCGACCTCTTGAGCTAAAACTTGTCATATTTATTTTGTGCTAATATGCATTAGGAATAGACTTCTTCATCAGCCGTTTTTCATTGAAGTAATTGAAATTTTACAAATACACTTTGCACATGTTAAGTTAACCATATAAGAAACTGCTTCCGAAATAAGTCCTTACAACACGAAATTCACTAAACTTAAAACACACCTAGAAGATGATATGGGGGCCATGGGAATGGGAGTGGGAATGGAAATGGTTTTTGATTGGAGCCGATGTTAGTTAGGAACCGTCTGGGGCTAGACAATGGAGACCATGCCCTTGTTCAGATTGTCCAGATGCTCCTTGGCCTTGATCCTCAGGGTGGCGATGGAGTTGCTCCGCATGTCAGCCGGTGGCGTGGCGGAGGAGCTCTTGCCCCCCGAAGTGGGCGGAGGTGGTGGGCTATCCCGACCCACGTCCAGCAGCTCGATATTGGCGCTGGCTGCGCACTTGTCCAGGCTGCTGCCCGGATTACTGCTGGTACTTCCGCCATCGAGGTCGCTGCTAAGGTCGCGTCCATCGCCATTCGAATCGGCATTCCCAATGCTGAGGTTCTGGGGCGACATGCAGACATCCGGACCGCTGCACTCGAGTGAGGCGGAAGAGGAGGACGACTGCGAGGATGAAACTACGGCGGCGACGGCCATGGTCGTCGATGTGGAACTGGGCGGCAGGCTGCTGTGCAGGGGCGTGCCGAGGGGGTTCACGCCGTGGTGCGGAGAGCCCAAGGACGTAGCATGCGGCGACATGCGTGACAGGTGCGGCGAGAGGTGAGAGAGGGGCACCACATGGTGGCCGGCGTGCGGGTGGGGCACTCCGTGCGGCGGCGGCGGTGGCGGTGGCTGCGGCTGACCATGTCCCCCGTGACCCACGTGCGGGGGCGGCGGCCCGTTGTGGGCGTGGTGGTGACCCATGGCCGCCAGGCTGCTCATGGTCAGGTTGCCGGGCGCCAGGCTCAGCGGGGGCGTCAGATAGCTGGGGTACACCGTCTGCGGATGCGACAGAAAGCCTAAGGGGTACACAGAATGGACGGGAAAAATAATTAAATATCTTGCTCCAAAATTGGGTTTTTAATTTAAATTACAAGGTAATGGGAGCGTTCAAGTATTTGATTGCTAAAAAACCATTCAAAAGTGAAGAAGTAGTATTTATTGTAATACCTTTAATACCTTCTTTACTATAAGAATAAATTGTTGGACATTTTATTATAAAAATAATAACAAAAACTAAGTCTATAGAAAAAATTATAACACTAATCTCGAAATTGAGCTACTTAAGCTCCCCTCTTTTACGCTAAAACATCTGCAAAACATTGTGCAAAGAAGTATGCTACAAAAACGGAAAACAGCGCCCACAACCAATAGCACTTTGTGGAATGAGTTGTGATTAAGGATTAAGATAACGAATTCAACCCTACTAAATATATAGGCATCCGATTGTCAATATAGCTTTTCAGGAAAAAAATGCTAGAACTGCTCAATGGTGGGTGATATTGTAAAACTTCCATGACTCGAATTTTAACATTTGACTTTGTTTTCTAGACTAGATCAGAGGGAGTTTTTTACCTGGCAGGGCACTCAGCAGTGGTGGCGACAGCCAGGGATCCACCGGCAGTCCGGAGGCACCGCATCCCAACCGGTGGGGCAGCTGGGTAAAGTGGGTGAGGCCCAGGCGAAGACTCTCCGACTTCTCCTGGCGACGCCATTTGGCTCGACGATTCTGGAACCACACCTGGAAAAGCAGAAGAAAAGGAAGAAGATGGGTTAGCTAATTGGGTTGCTGGCTGGAGCAATTAAATTAATCACTTGGAAAGAAACGCGCTAATTTAATCGGGCATTAAACAACAATAACAAGACATTTTCATTTCGAAGAAAAGCACAACGTGTAATTAGAAAACGGAAACGGAAAGCAGAAGCTGAGGGGGAAGCGGTGCGGCGAAAGAGCTCCACAAAGAGAGTCGAAGCTCCAAAAGAGAAAGAGAGAGTCACACAAGACAAAAAGCAAAATGGCGGCCAACGCAAAATTGTTAATGAAAACACACACACACCTACAAAAAGAGATGCCAGCACAGATACCCACCCATACATACACACACAGGCGGGCAAACAAAATGGCTGAGCAGCCCCTCCACACCCACACACCCACACACACATACACACGGGGAAAATCAAGCAAAGTAACGAAGGAAATAAAATAAAATTCAATTAGTTGCCTTGGCTCTAATTAGAATTATCGCAACAATGAGTGTGTATTAGTGTGGCTGTCTAATTAGTGGCAACGAGAGAAAGAGACAGCGAGCGAAGGAGTGAGAAAGAGAGGGAATGGGGATAAAAGCCGCCTAGGGAAAGTTTTCATTGCCCCCCGCCTGGTTATTACCACCCCCTCGGGGGCTTTCTGGCCCCCACTTTCTGCTGCTGCCACGCTCAAAGTAATTAAATGCAATTTGCGCAAATTAATAAGAAATTATTTCTGATGGAAATTTCATTACCATGAAATAATGTTGTTTGTCGTTGTTGCCGTTTTTGGTTGCTGCTCCTGCCACAAGGACATAAACAACCATCTGTAAGTGTGTGCGTGCGAGTGCGCCCGTGTTCGTGCTTGTGTTTGTGTGCTCTGGTTTCAGCCGCTCTGCGGCTCTTTAATTAAAGATAATGGTGTTTAAAATTATTTTCGTTGCCCCGAAAGTGATTTGCAAAACAAATTTGCCAGTCGGAAAATGCAATTTGAGATGGTTTAATTAAAAATAAACTATGCAGCAAGGCGGAAAAGTTGAAAAATGAGTTATGAATTGAATGTTAATGATGATATACTTGAAAAATGTCTGTAAAAGTGTTATAATTAATCAACTAAAAAAGAACCCTAGTTTTTTTTTTCAGATTTTTCTAATTTAAAAAAATATATGTTCAAAAAAAATTTACAAAGTTTTTACTTAAAGATATGTCTACTGTAGACATGTATGAATTTGGGACGAGAATATTTTTTTTAACTTTCCAAAAAGACTAATAGTGAAATAAATAATTACGAGTATATCACAAAAACTAAAAAATAACCAAGCCGTCACTTGAAGAAAATCAAGAAAATAAAAATCTCAATCAAAGCTTAATTATATAATTATTCGTTAGCTCAATCCAAAATAATTCGTCTTACATTCTGGAAAAAGGGGCCTCGAACATGTTGCATTTTTTTCGATTCGGCTATTTTATTTACAACTATCAAAAACTCATTTCATGCTAATCAAAAGCCAATCAAATCCGTTTCAATTAGAGCTGTTCCTTGATTATCTTTCAATATCTGTCGGATATCAATTAGCAGAGCAGACAGGCAACAATAACAAAATGGCTAATGCCGTTGGCTCCCCTTTCCTACACACCAGCCTTCCCTTCCCTGCTCAACCAAATTGAAATCCCATTTAGAAAGTCTAATTTCCTGTCTCTCAAATCTGTACGAAGAAAATAAATTAAAGTTAGCAGCTTTAGGCCACATTCAGCCCCTCACACTCACACTCAAACCCACACACACATACCCATTCAGAGAGAGGGAGAAAGCAAGAGAGGGCCTTTGCTGGCTGTTATAATTTGAGTTTGTGCTTCTTCATTTTAATTAAATCATCAAAATCAATTTTGTAATTTCCATTCATGGCGCGCCATAATGAAAATCCCCCATATAAGCCCCCAAAGAGAGAAAGAGAGATGGGAGAAAGCTTTCTCTTGCTGGGTGGCACGCCCACAAACATCATAATGACCTTTAAGCAACACCACGCTCATCCACCCGAAAGTTGGGAAAATTGTCTGCTTTCATCTTTGGCTGTTGATGCAGCCACCCACCACCCAGCACTCCGCCCACCCCCCTTTTTTCACCATGACATGGACCAAACTCAATTTTCCACCCCATAGACACAAATACAAACAGGCGGGTACACACCATACACACACACACACACTCAGCAAGGCCTCCCCATTTTCAGCCATTTTCAATTTTGCTACATTTAGCCGGTTGTGTCCTCAAACCACCCAACCACCCATCTATCGAGCAGGCCTGCAGCAATTTGGCATTCATGTGGAGCACGCGACTCACCACAAGAAACCCCCAACCAACCTCCCAAACACACCCATCAGGCAACCACTTTTCAACTTTAATCTTTTTCATAAACTTCACATTGGCAGCAAACAATTTGTGACCCCCCCCGAAAAACCCCCTCCCCTTCGAACCCCTACAACATCATCATCATTTTGCTCTTCCTCTGGCTGTGTCATTCTACCATTTTCCTTGTCGTCTTCTTTAATTTTGTTCGCAGCAAAGTTTTGCCGTTTTATTGGAAAACTTGTGCCGCAAAGTGTCGTTCCACCCAAAAAAAAGGAAGAAGAAAAAAACTGGGAATAACCCCACATAGATGTTGAAGTAACTCACCCAGCATACAAGGCGTATACGCAATGTGCGCTCTCTCTCTCTCGCTCTCGACTAAATATGGCCCTCTCTTTCCCGCGCTGTGTGGCAGAAATTGCTTTTCGAATGTTTCTGACAGTTTGCAAATTGGAAAATTGACTTTTAACACACAAGAGCTTCAGCAGCTTAATAAAACTGTTTGCAACTTGTAGAGGGAGAGGGGGTGAGGAGGGAGTGGGGGGGGTAGGGGTGGCATAGCGGGGGGTGGTTTGTTAGGAGGGGGGGTGGTTCAATTGTTGCAGTTCGACTTGATATTACACAGAAAGCGCTTGTTGTTGGATTATTCATACTTCCGTTTTTGGTAGGACGTTCGTTCTTGTGGCAAGGGATCCTGGGACAATTAATTTCCCAAATCCAAGGCCTGGTTTTGATCAAGAGAACACAGAAGGAAGGAAGTTGGATTGACCACATGCTAGGTTTATGTGTAGCCTATTAGGGAAAATCCCCGGCTAAGAAGCATAATAAATATGAGTTTGTTATCGTAACTCACACTCGAAATTATTGGAGTGTAAAAGATTTGACTTTGTTGATATTATTTTTTCTGAGTTTAAAGGTCTTTTTATACCCCTTACTCGGTTACATATTAATGGAGAGTCTTAGAATTGTAAGGACTTCTTTTGGAAACACATTTATAAGCAAATAGTTTGTATTATAATGTTTCCATTGACCATTTTTTCTGTTTGACTCGATGCAGGAATAAACTGTATAGGATTTGGCTTCGCTAATAACCCATTTAAAGTCAAAAATCACTTGGTGTTGGTTTAAAAAGGGAAATGATTTTTTGATATAAAGGGGAAATGTAATAAATAATATATTTCCCAGAAACGAGCTCTTTACAGGCTGATTTATAAATGGAAAGAGTAAAACCATTGCAAACATTATATCTCTCCCAGCGGGGGGCAAGTGGATCAGAATCAGCTCGTGCGATCTACTCTAAACTCACTGGCAGCCCATGGCATAATCATTATGCCAGCAAACAGGACTATAATTATTCCAGTGCCGCCCGTTTGTCATGCAATTCAATCAAATTGATTGAAAACTCGATGCCATCGAATGCACTTTGTTTGAGCTTGTTTCTCGATTTGCGATAGGCAAACTAATTGCATGGAAGCGAAAATACATGGCCCAGCGTGTCCTGCAATTAGAGAGCCGACCCTAGGGGCAAATGGTTCGAGAGTCCGGGGCAGGACAACCCGTTGCGTTCAAGGATATTGATAGCGGCGCCTAAGGTAATAACCCGAATGCAAACTGCATGGGAACTCCGGCCGCTCCTCGCGCAAGCTTTAATTCAATTAAAAAATCCTCAAGTCCTGGCTGGGGGAGCCTAATTATAGGGCTGTCCCGGTTCCAGACAGAGACAGACACGAAGCATTCAGCAGTCCGTTTCGATTCTTTCAGGGCCTGTCATAATTCCATCCGAAAATTGGTGGAACAATGCCGCAGCGTGGAGTCTTTTGCCCTGCTAGTTTATGACATGTTTTTTATTCCATTGTTGGCTTTTAGTTCCGGCCCCAGAACCAAAAAAGCAGGACCCTCCGAATCCCAGAAGCAGAAGCTCGGGCATCCTGTTTCGCTCGGGCTCTTTGTGCGATTCAGGACAAATTAGAGCAAAGACAAAAGCTTTGACGACGGCCACAATCCGCAAGATGTTTTAATTAGTTTAAGAGCCGACAAGCGTATTGATTTACACTCGATGCCGCCGTTTGGTTTTGGTTTTGGCGGTGAAATGTGAGGGTGGGGAGATTTTTCAAGATACGCTTCTACATATGGAAAATGTATCCTATTGAATTAGATATTATTGATATATATTAACTATAAAATAAATATTTATATTATACTTTTAAGCATTAAATACAACTATTACTTTAACAATTTGGAGATTTCTTATTCTCTTTTTCATGTTTATACTAGAAAATGTCTATCTAAAAGTATCTTAATAATCATTCCTATGTACAGTGGTCGGCATATGTATTTTGACAAAATAAAAGTTAAGTATACTCATAACTTGAATTTACTTCTTGTAAACTATAGGCATCAATGGAAAGGTAATTTCAATGCCGTTTGAATGATACAATACATTTCTTTACCCATTCAGTACTTATTGAAAAGGACGAATTTGTGTAAATCAACTTTGAAATTTAAAAAAAAAACTTTTTTCCTCGTCTTGAAAACTTAAATTTTTTGATGCAAAAAGTTTCTTCAAACAAAAACAATAGTAACTGCAAAAAGAATTTTTCAAAAATCATTTTTCTTATATTTTTTATGAATTTTTGAAAATGCTTAAAAACAGGCATTTGAGCCATATTTTTGTCTTTTTCATACAAATTTTTTCCGACATTGTCACCTTCAAAAAATCATAAAAAATATAAGAAAAATGATTTTTGAAAAATTCTTTTTGCAGTTACTATTGTTTTTGTTTGAAGAAACTTTTTGCATCAAAAAATTTAAGTTTTCAAGACGAGGAAAAAAGTTTTTTTTTTAAATTTCAAAGTTGATTTACACAAATTCGTCCTTTTCAATAAGTACTGAATGGGTAAAGAAATGTATTGTATCATTCAAACGGCATTGAAATTACCTTTCCATTGATGCCTATAGTTTACAAGAAGTAAATTCAAGTTATGAGTATACTTAACTTTTATTTTGTCAAAATACATATGCCGACCAGTGTAGGTCAGTATAACTTTCTAAATGGGTACATCAACTCCGCTAGACTGAAACATTTAAATAACAAAAAGAAGAGCTTTTCGTTCTAACTTTCATATTTCTCCCCAATAAATCACAACTTCCCATGATGTAAGGAAATGTAACGACCTTTGGCTCCCACACTTTTAGCTCCGCCCTTTGAGCTTTTCACATCACCCCTTACCCTGGCTAATTGTAGTTTTACTTTTCCACCGAGAGTCCTGTAATCGAAGGCCAGACACGCGACAAATCTTGATTCTCTGACAGCCACAGACTCGGCCAGTGACTCCGCCTCAAATGTCGCCCTGGGAAAAGTCGAGGGAAAGCAGGAAATCCCTTCAAGGAGAGCGAGCTGCCAATCCGACACCCACTCGATCAGGGCTCGGGTTTCCTTGGGATTTCAATTGTTCCATGTGCCATGAAACTGACTTTGGCCAGGGAAAAGGAGCTGGCTCAGGAGCAGGAGCAGAGGAGGTTTGTTTGCCGGGGCGTGTTTGCCAGCAGCCACGTGGCACCCTGTATTTAATTAGCTATTTATTTACTCGCTGACATGCCGGGCAGCATTCCGAGCGAAAGAAACGGCCGCACGCACAGTTAATAAGCAGTTAAATCGGCTACAAAGGACGACAAATACCGGGCTCCTTTCGGGGTTGCTTAGCTCGATTGTCACACGGGGTTCTGGGCCTCAGGTCCTTAGTCCCTGCCACTTTCCTGGCACATTCACATTTACAGGGACAAACTTCTGTTGACGCATTTTTAATTTGCAACAGTCGAGGGCCCTCAGGGATGGGCGGGGGATCCGATTCAGACCCGTTCTGAGCAGTTGCCACGCTCAATTTGAATAATTTCTGGGGACACACAAATAGATGGAAGTGCACTGCAAAATTTAAGCCTACCTAAACGGAAAAATAGGTAGTCAAGTTCTTTATGATGCCAAAATAAGTAGGCTTAAGTAGGTTTTAGAACTTAAATAAATTCTAATTTTTCAAAAAACTACGGATAAAACGATTATTAGCGGATACCCATACCTAAAGTTCACTTTAAGTGATGATAAACATTGATATTTGTTTATTATTATAACATAAATTTATAAAGAACTAATGTTTTTATTTTTGAAGGGTAAAATATATAATTTTGCTCTTTAGAGCTCAACATTTAACTGTTTTAAACACCCAATAAAAATTCCTCAAAAATTACGTACCCCGCCAAAAGTTATGAAAATATGTTTCTCACTCCCTATAAAAATATATGTATTTTTTAAACCTCTCCAAGATATTCATAGCATTTTGTTATTCAAGTTTTAACAGCATATTAAGGTACAATGTTTTTTCTACCGTGCAGACCGGCATAGTTTTCGGGGCCTATTCGCATTCAAAGTTTGTCCCCTGATAACTTAATTATAATTTGCGTGCTCTCGAAAATAATATTGTTATTATAGTTATTCCACCTGCCAGCCGAAGCAAAATTTGTTTAGGTGATTAATTAGCACGTAATCAACGTGAACGAGCGACCGAAGCCCGAGCTTGGAAAATTGTTTAAGTGTTTTGTGATTTATGCAGTCGGCGGGAGGAATTCGTTTGGGAAACGCATAAAACCAATTAGCAGGCAGCGGGAATTAATTAAAAGCGGAAAAGCGAGCCGAGAACGGAATTCTTGGGGCAAAGGAGCTCCCTGTTTTGTGAGCTCCATAAACATGATGTCTCAAAATTATAATAAGCCGCTTGGGCCTGACATAATTAGCGTACATATGTGGGCATGCGGCTCCATCACCCCAATCGTTGTCAAAATAAGCATTTATATAAAGCTGATTAAGTCAATTTTACGTATCGCATGCATGCCCAAGTAACCAAGTCCCCCGATTTCTACCTGTTTGGCTTGGAAATTCCCTGGCCTGGGCATTCTTTTGATTGACTGTGGATCGAAATTGAAATTGTATTGTTGCCGCTAATTTGACAACTTAAGCCCAATGCTCATTTAAACTGACAGCAGAGAGGCATCAGAGTGTTTTTGGGCTGGAAAATAGGGCACATGAAGTTCATCATTCTCTGGATACCCCGATTACCAAATCCAAAATCAAAGTCATAATTGAATCACTCTGTAAACTTTAAACTGGATTGAGTGCATCCTTGACATCTGACACACACAGGACAGGGCTGTAATGCAATAAAAGCATAATACTCGAAAGCACCCGCACTTTATCCTTTATCCTGTTGCCTTTTGACTCCGAGCTACAGAAAAAAAAAATAAAACGCCCGCTGAAGCGAACAGATGTGCAACTCATTACAAAGCATTTAGGCGTTCAAATTGAATAATATTCATAATGTTCCCATCAACGAGGGGTGTGATGGCCTCTTCAAATAAACCACCCACCTTCCCATCTAACCCACCCCCTTTTTCCACTTGACACTTGAGGAGTTCAGGAAAGTCCTGCCGAAACAGCTGCTCTCCTCGCTGTTTTCTCAGAGATCCAAGGATATTTTGGCAAAAAGTAATTTACCATACAAAAAAAAACGCCCTGACAAAATGGGAAATAATTTCATTGTAATTGTAATTGTCTTCGCTTGATTACATTGGTTTATATTTTATTTCGCTCTAAGCCAAACAAATGGAGTGGGCATGGGATGTCAAGTGTGTTATGATGTTTTACGGGGGTTGCAACCGACCTCGATGGAGGGTGAACCCAGGGGTTACATGTTTGATTTATAATTTCATTCCGTTTGATTTATGCATCTATATTAAAATGTGTGTTGACAGGTTACGGTGAATTTGAGACAAACTAAAACAAATCCCCAGCACGTGGCCCGATTCTGATTGTATTAGCCACGTAAAAAGCGCAATCATGGCCGAGGTCCTGGCAGAGCAAATAGCGAGAGCACAAGGACACGTTTCGCAGCTTAAACGGTGGAAAGGATGCGCATGAAAGGCGGCCGCGTAGTAGGCTGCCTTTAAACTCTGCCCCGGGGCCCAGGAACTGGAGACAACAACACCCTTTGGCCGATCCAGGACATCAGACCCGTACCAGGCCAGGACCTAAAGGACATACAACGGCGACGGCGGCGGTGGCGGCGGCGCAGAGCAAACTCAATAAGTCGCATAAAAGAATGAAATTGGATGCCATCGCAAACAAACACAAACGATGCCGACAATGTGGTCCTTGCCAGATCCTTCGGCATCTCCGGCCCCAGAACCCCAACCCCTCTGCCTCTTGCAACTTTTGAAATTCCTTTGAGCCGCCCCGCAATTGCGTCGTCATCTTCTTCCCAATACCCCTACTCTTCGGATTCCGATTCAGCTTCTGCTATCTGCGCTTTGGCTTTCAAGTTTAATTAATTGCGACACGGATTCTGCGTGGGCGTGTCTCGATCGCAGAAGGCTTTCTTCTCCTGGCCCGAAAAGAGCTTCTAATGAGGGTTAATTGAAAGCGGCAAACTTCTGTGAGATTTCGGTGCTCCCCTTACCCGCGTATCCCTTCTTGGGCTTAGTCAACTGTCTTTAATTAGAATTGAGTTACGACGATTAAGCTTAATTTTGTGGTACATTAGAGGTGGATTCATCAGTGAAGTTTCTGGCTTGCTTCAGGATATAAAAAACTTCTAACTTCAAGTGAAAAAGGAAGCTTAAACTTCAAAATGAAATACAATAATACGATGGCTAAAAAAAAATAAAGGAAAATAATACAGCTATTATTACGATTACTTTCAATAATATTATAATTATAATTTGTATACAATTTTTAATTGCACTTAAATACTAACCATACAGAAAAAAACAGTATTAACTCAATACTCACAGGAAAAGTTAAGCGTACCATTGAATAATTTAAAATAGATTTAAAAAATATTCATTTTCTAATTTCTCCCCTTTTAAAAATAGTCTAAATAATCATGGCACAATCCGTTAATCAGTGTAGTAATCTCCGCATATATGTAAATAGTATTATATTTTCAGGAATTTTTAGACCCTCCTTCCCTATTTTATGTTAAACCCACCCGCGTCACCTAAATTAGCCGTTTCATTTCAAATACTCGTAAGTTACGCTCAAGTTGTCTTTTGTTTCAGTTGACAGTTGATCAAAATACATTTTAATAAGCGGCAGATGTGTAAAGCAAGCATACAAGCACAAGACCCAGACCCAGTCTAAATATATTGTAAGCCCGGGTTCCGGATAGGGCAACTCCCTAGCCCCGTCTGCCCTTTGTGACCTGACATTTATTTACCCTTGCGGTGGCTTTGTTTTCCCGGCTTTCGATCCCTCCCCCTGTCCGTTGTTATTGTTGTTATGCCAAGGTGGCATAATGTGTTAATTGCTTTGCCCACACCCACCCTCTTACACCCACCTTCCTGAACCCACCCACCTCCGCCCACTTCAAGGCAGCTGCCGCTTGAGCGTGATGCATATTTCATTGTCATTTAATTTCATCGACGGGAGTGCTCCACACAAAAGAGAAATGCAAATGTTCATTAACTGCTCTGGGCACACTGGCCAAACGGACACAAATCAGGACAAGTGCCTAATAAATGGCCTTAAAAGACCCGGCCACTCCCAAAAAGGACCAAAGTGACTACTCCGAGGTTCTGGTGGGACCTCCGCTTGACAATAAGTTAAATAAGTTTGAAAGCTTTTTACTCCCCAATTCCAAAGCCCAGTGGGACCAGCCTACTTAAGCATTCAATGGCTTTATTCATTCGATTTGATGACCCGCACAGGACATTCAAGCTCCCGAACGATGGCGATGAACGAGCTTGTTTGGCAGTCGGCGCCAGCGATCGTTTTCATTATTAGATTTGTATAGGATTTCATGGGGCTGGGGGCAAAAAGCGGGTCTAAACAAATGAACCTAATATGCATTATTATTATGGCATGTGAAAACGAAAGCGTTTACGTGAGGATTCGAGGATTCCAAGGAGGACAGGGCGGGTAGTTGTCGATAAAACGGTCATGCAAGCAAACGAATGCCAAAGTTGAAGTAAATATTCAATAAAAAATAATCGAAGCAGAAACCAGAACGAAGCCCGCAACGAAATGAGCATAAAAATGTGGGTGGGTGGTAATGTCGAGTTGGGGGTAAATCCGCATTCAAGCTCCGGCAAAAGACGCAGCCCGAGTGGAATGCAATAAAAATCTATTTTATTTGTTAGTGAAATGACATTTTTATTTGTTTGCTGTTTATGCACACACATTCGGATATAGAGAACGCTTCGGGCTGTCTGTGTCACGTCACACATGTCGTATGAGCAATATATTCAGATAAATAAACTATTACACAGGATTATTATTTGCATTGGCGCAGGATATTTTGACAGGTTTACGATATTTAATCATTTGACTATGCAAAATAATTGACACAAACTTTTGCCTCTTTGTTTATTTTTGCTGCTAATAAACCCAATAAAAATGCTAGTTGCACATGGAAATAGTCATGTTTATTTGCCTAACTAAACCAAGACATGTCACTCACATCTACCTGATATTCGTATTGAAAAAAATATATTTTTCTATAATATATACATATCCAACCCCAACTTGAATCGATTTTCTGCGCTCGGCCATGGCAAATTAAGTTTTAATTAAACTCTTTTTCGGCCCCCGGTTTAATGCGGCGTGTGATTGAGTCGACTGGCGGCTTTAACCCTTGACTGGGCGCCAGACAACCCTCCTCGAGGAGGAAAACCGCACTCAGCCCTGTCAGTCAGTAATCCAAACAAAAGTAATTGTCATCTCCCAGGACATATGTTGCGGCTCTCAGGGTCCCAGTGTTTTTATATCGGGGGACGAAGCGATGTATATTACCAAGGCAAGTGTTAATGATCGTCTAGCTACGTTTTTCTTCTGGGCGTTAATCTGCCATTTAATTTGCTGGCTTAACGCGTTTTGTTTTGGTTACCATCAACGATAATCCCCGAGCTCAGGACTTCCCTAACCCTAACCCTTGTTTAATGGTTGCCCCCCTTATGGCCTGTTTTAGCTGTCTTTTGGGCCAGTGCTAAACCACAAAATGGCACAATTTCAATTGAACTTGCATTGTTACATGGCCCTCGTCTGTCAACGTATATTGCCATTTAAACAACAATCAAACAAGCCACAGAGAAATTCATTCCATTGCCATACACAAAATGCAAAATCCAATCAAACTTTTTAAACAAACATTTAACAAATCTATTACAATGCAATGACAGCAACCAAAAAGAAACCGACGAAAAGTGGGCGACCAAAGTGAAACCCTGAAATGAACTCATCTAAACGAGAAATTCTATTTGGTGGATGGCTGACTGGGTTTTTGCAGAAAGAAACAACTCAGTCAACTTTGGTTTTGGTTACATTTCCTATTTTTTTTTTTATTTCGCCAGCCTATAGTGTGTGGACGTTAGTGTGTGTGCGAGCAAACTTAATCAAAACAAATTTCCACCTTCAACGAGTTGCACACCAAGCAATTTCCCAGGCCCAGTCAAAGGGTACAAAAAAAAAGAGAAAAAAATCAGGAAGCAAAGGAGTAAAAACGATAACTAGAACTTCATGCAAACTAACCGCAAATACGATTACAAACACACAGGATCAGGATGGGGACCAGGACGAGGACGAGGATGGCGGTGAACCGTGCACCCCACTAAATCGAAAAAACGAGTCAAAGGGTTGGAGATTGCACGAGCTGGAGGTATAGAACTATAGAGCCATAGAGGCTATAGCTCGTTTCGGTTCCTGCTGGCATAATTTGAATTCGTGTCAATTTGACAAAGTGACACATGAGGGCCAGAAGGCCCAGAAGCAGAAATTTTTATGCGATTTCGCTTCATTACTTTTGTATTCCTATAGCTAAACCTTTACCTATACCTATAAATACATACGGCATTTTCGGTATTTGTTTATTTATTTATGTCCTGTGTTGTGTTGGAGACGCCGACGACAGTGTCGCCAACTCTGGCTGTGGGCACGATAATGTTTAGTCAATAAAAATGATTTGTCGGCTGAGGAAGCGAAACGAAATCGTGAAATTTGATATGTCCTTTGCATTTACCGGAGAGGGGGGCCCATTTCCCCTCCCCGGATTTGCCTCACTCCTGTGCTTGCGGTCGGAAAACTATGCCAATTGCCTGGTCCACTCTAGAACTTACAGCAGCCTCAAGTTAGAGCTAGGGTCCCTATTTCCCACTGCCATGGACTACACAGAAAGAATAGTATACTACCAAAACAAAATGAAAATCACATTTTTTAAGAAATGTTGGGTCGTAAAGTATAATACAATTTTTTATTTGGCGAATACAATAAAAATTGGTTTAAAAAATTAATTATTATATTATTATATATCATAATGTATCATATATGGTAATTAAATAAAAACCTCTTCATTATGTCGACTGCTTGGTTTAATAAGGACGTAGAAAGGAGAGCTATTAAGAGGGAAGTAATTCAAATTCTCTATATTTATAATATACAGACGAAATATTTGTGGTAAATGATCCAGAATATTATTTGAAATGTCAAATTTGTTAAGACATATTCGTTACTCTTAGCTTAAACATCATGCCAAAATGTATCTATTGACATATACAATTCATATTCTTTACCCTTAATGACATGTATTTATTTGATGTACTATATTTTTTCCATGTGTAACACCCACTTTGGCCCATCGATAGTCTCTGCTGCTTAAGCGTATTTTATGCTACACCGCCGTGAATGGAATTTACGAGGCGCCCCGCCCGTTCACGTCACAATTTGCCACCCAAAACGAATGGCTGCCAGACATGGCATCCCGCCATATCGGCACATCGCCACATTGCTACATTGCCACTGCCTCAGTGTCTCTGTTTCCGAGCATAAAAGCGCATAGTCGCATAAAATGCATAATTCTCTCCGAGGAAGAAAAGGAAACTCATTCAATGGGCCACAGACCAACTTGAGAACTCTTTCGGCGTTGTCATTTTGCTATTGAGACATAAATTGTTCCATGCACTCGGAAGCAATTTATGCGCAAAGTTTGACAATTATTATGGCTCCTAAGGGGTTAAGGCATGGTAAGGGGTTAAAAAACCATAAATGAATAACGAAAAGAGTTATGCCAAAATAGATGTATTTAATTTGCTTCTGGTTTATTTGTTAATTTAGGTTTAAAGCACAAAAATGGCCTTTGCATGCAAAGTAGAAAACGCACAATCTTGCTAAACTACTTGCAATCGTTGTCTAAGTCAATCAAATAATGCAAATATCTAGTTCTGCTTTCATTAAGGATCCCCCGGCCATAAATCCATGCCAAGTATTCCAAACGTACATATAGGTAGGCTAACACCTTGCATTCACAGGAGCTTCAGATGCCAGGGGATGATAAGCAGCGGGTACAACTTAATTTCGTTAAAATAAATAGCAAACGGAAATTATTTAATTTCCGGAGCCTGGCTGGCGGTTACTCCGCTCTGCAGACACGTTGATTGCACAATTAGCAGAGGTACGGGTGTAAATCACTCTCAGACACAAGAGATACTGCATACATGTATCTATATAGGGGGGACCGAACTGGACTGGAGATGACTCACCTGGACGCGGACCTCCGGCAGGTTCACCTTCATGGCCAGCTCCTCGCGGGAATAGACGTCGGGGTAGTGCGACTTCTCAAAGGCCCTCTCCAGCTCGTGGAGCTGGTAGGTGGTGAAGGTGGTGCGGTTGCGCCTATGCTTCTTCTTGGCGCAGTTATCGTCTTGGCCTGCCGATTGCAATACAATGCGTTTGGTATCATAAGGATTTTTTTAAACTATAAGACTCCATTTTAGTATTAGCTTTATTTCGAACTTAATTTGCTTTATTCATTTTATTGACCCTCAGATTTTATTGGTAAAGAACGTAAGATTATCTATTAAATAGCAGTGCTAACAAACATGATTTTGCCATAAATAAGTAAAAGTTTTTAAAAAATGTCAAATATAATATGTTAGTTTTTCCAATAAATGTATTAACAAGTCATATTATCTGAATCCAATTTGAAAAAATTCTTCTAGCAGACAATTCATAAAATGGTATTTTTATAATCCGTCTTTGTATTACTCAATCATGGATAAATATCTCGAAATTACGAAATATAATAGCACTGATCCATCTATCCTCTGACACGTATTTAATGATACGAAGTTTTTTTATACAATCAAACTTCCAAACCCTATTTCATTTTTGTCTACTTAATCATAAATAATACCTGGTCTGTTCAAGTTTAAATAAAAAAAAACTCTTACACGACTTTTAATTTAAGATTTACTATCTATCTACAGATTGTGACCTTGCTGTGGTGAGTCCCTATAGGTCAGTTTAAATGCACGAGATATTTTTTATAAAACTAAAAATTTTTAACTTTTTTGGTTCGGTTCGGTTCCCAGTTTATAAGAGATTATTTTCATCTTAAAAGTCTGTTCTAAGCCAGGTTCTCTACTCACCCTCATCGTCGCTGCCGGAAGTGATCTTCTCGCCCTGCTCGCTGCTGTTGGTCTGGTTGAGATCCTCGCTGGAGGCGCAGCTGCCGTTGACCAAGCTGTCGCTGTCCGCGTTCAAACGCTCTCCATGATCGCCGGAGTTGCTGTTGCCGCTGGGATTGTTGCCATTGCTGTTGTTGCGAAAGTCGTGCTGAAAGCCCTGTTGCTGCTGTTGTTGCAATTGCTGTTGCTGCTGGTGATGCGACTGCTGCTGCTGCTGCTGATGATGCACCTCCTCCAGGCTGCGTGCCCGAATGCCGTAATTGCCCCCCATCTGACCGTTGGCTAATTTCGGCTCATTATCATCACAGAAGACGCCGGCGGACTTGCGCTTGGCGGCCAGCGGACCACGTGGCGCCGGAGTGGGCGGCGAGGTCACGTCCAGTTGCATCTTTGCCGCGTCATCGTCGTCCTCCTCCAGATCGCTGGTGGAGGACATTGAACGCTCGTCGTAGCCAATCTGTGATGGGGCAACAGGCGCCGTCTGGGATTCCATGAAGTAGGCACCCGATGAGGGAGGCGGTGGATGGGGAGGACCCGCTCCAGTGGGCGATGACTTGGCGTATTTGCCATGCTGATTCTGCTGACTCTGCTGCTCCTGCGCCTGGGCAGCCAAGGCGGCCAAATGCTGCTGATGACTGCCAAAGGAACTGGGCGGCAGTGGGCCGCTCGGAGGAGCTGCACCCGAGGCTCCGGGCTGCAATTGATTGGCCTCGACCATTTGGTGCATCGAGTTGAGGTAATTGCCCGCCGCCTCCTCCTGGTGCCCATACCCATGGCCCTGGCCAAATCCGAAGGCATTGTGATAGCCGAAGGGCGCATGTCCATGGTGCGGCGGGTGGCTGGAATGCGTCGGATGTCCTGGCTGACCACCCATCTGCTGGCCATGGTGCAGAGGCGTCGCATTCGGCACTGGGGGCTGCTGACCCCCCGGTGGGGTGGGGGGGCCGTAGGGCAGGCCACCGCCGTTCTTGGCGTGCTGCTGCAGCATGCTGGCCATGTGATTGTCCATGCTGCGCAGCTGCGTCAGGGTCATGCCGCAGCGCAGATCCGTGGCATCCTCGTCGCCCAGGGAGGGGTCAATGACTCCTGAAAAGGCAGCGAGGTTTCAAAAAAAAGTGATTGATAAGTAAGGTAAAAGAATAGTAAGTAAGTGGAGTAAGTATAAAATCTATAGATTTAAATAACTTTGTTTTTAACCTTGTTGTTGACGACACTAACTTAGAAATAACCTAACTGATTGCATTTACTGTGCGACATATATAGAGAAAAAGAGAGAGAAAAGACAACATGTAATTTTAACCAACTTAATAAATATACATTTCTGTTTTCAATTTAACACTAAAAGTGACAATTTTATGAAAAATAAATCACTATTTTATTTAAACATCCAAATAAACACTATTCAAGTAGTGTATATTGTAGTACTTCAAGCGAGGGTCTTTAAAATAAAATGTTAAATATAAATAAGTTTTATTAAAACTAAATTTAACAAATCTCTAAAATATTTTCCGATACAAAATAAATATATTTATACTAGCTTCTTAAATATCAAACCTACATCTCAAACCTATTACAACTTAGTTAAACATATTTCTTTATTTATTTTTAGCTATCACAGAAACTGATTTATGAAGCATAAGATTTAAGAAGTACTACTACTACATTTGCTTCTTAAAAAATGGCGTTCTAAAAATGGCATTTGACGACGTAAATCTTAGAAAAGTACTTGCAATAAATGTTAATAAGCCCCTCAAAGATCTCATAAACTAGCCCAGCCCAAATATAGAACCAATACTAAGTGTATAATTAATTGAGCATGATCAATGGCTAGTGCGACGTGATGAGGCTCTGAGGTACCCTTTGCCATACGCCCTCACCTTTAGTCACCTGATTAGATTTTAATTAGAATGCCCAATGAGGCGGGAAGCGAAGTCATAAAGCTGTTTGCCAACTTGCTGGCCTGGCCCTGCTAAAAGCCTTGAACAGCGCGGCTAATAGCAACGTGTTATTTAATTTGGTGGTTGGCGGCGTAGAATGGAAGCCTTCGACCTGTTGACCTCCCACCCACTAATAAACGGCTTTCAATTAGACGCCTGGTATTTACAATGTGAGGCAATAAAAATTCTCGGAAAACAGAGGAGGAGTTCCAGATGAGGCGGTTGGTATATATGGGTCCCAAGTCCCTAATGGGCGTTCTCCAACTAGCGCTTGTGCATATCACGTGACATGCAAGGAAGTCATTAGTTGGCCTGGCTCTATATATATATTTCAAGCTTAGATATATCAGGTCCTGGTAGCTTTTGGGCTGGATTTTGTGAAACCGAATTCAATTTCTATGTTAAATTGGCTTTCGGGGCGGGCCAATTCGTTGAATGGAAAACAAAACCAATTATCCAGTCAGACTGGGAAGTTGCTACTCGAGAATATCTGTAATTATTTGATAGTCTTTTGGATAATTGCTTTTCGATGTAAGCGCGTTTCGCTTAGTCGATTGTCTAATGTAATTATATTCCGATTCGGCTCAGTTCGAATAATTGGGTCAGCATTTTGGCTAATTAACTTTAAACAGCTGCCGAACGAAGATTGTAAATGCCCCGAATTAACCTCTCCAAGCGTTTTCACCAATCAATCGAAATTTACACGCCCAGCATGCGTTTTATTTTGAGCCACTGTGGTGCTAATGAAATTAACAACGAAATTCGTTTTGAAAGCCTCTGCAAATGAAGTAGCACAAAAGACGCCGGAATAGGTTTATTTGAATGTGAGCCACATGAGGCGAGAGACAGTAGCCGCACCGACCGACCCACCGAATCCCCCCGCGAAAACCCTCAGCTCACCTTAACCCACTAAAAACCACCGCTGAGTTGCCCACACGGAGTGCGTGAGTTAATTGCGTGAGCAGCGAAAAATAAAAGGTAAAAACAAAAGTTTTTCTGCCTATCGACGGGGAGGTGGAGTCTCTATCCTAAGCAATTGGCCAAAGTGTGAATGATGTGATGGATATATATGTATGGCTGGGATATTTTTATAACGCGACATAAATCAAAAACTTGTATGACTGAAATCAATTCTAGGGAACTTAATATATAGCTAGAAAGACAAATATAAGATACAAATATTAAAGATAAAAGAAAGTAAGATAAAGTTCCCACCAATTTATTACAATTTTTAAGCTCATATTTATTATAAACTTAATATTCTTATAGGTAAGTCTAAACATTAAGATATCGAATCCAATTTGTGTATTCTAACGGGTTATGTAATATTAGGTAATGTAATATATGTAAAAGTGTTTTAATGGTATGATTGACACATTTAAAAAGATATGTAAAATATAAGTTCCAAAATCCATTGGGTAACCAAGCTTCCTAATGTTGAATGAACCGCTTTATAAGCCACTTCCCATTCACTCAGGTTCGATGGCTTGAAGAACCAGGTTTTGTATTCATTCAGTGCTAGACCCGTAAAATATGATCGACAGATCAATTAAGAAATGATTTCCGTGCGCTCTCCATTAGCCTGGCAATTCAAGTTGTCTGTTCAAAATTTGTCGGTTGTTAACGCAACTAAAGTTGATTATAAAATCCAAGCTGCCACATTAAATGCTCAATTTTGGGATGCTAAAAGGTACAAATAGCTAACGAGAAACTTTCCTTTAGAGAGATGCTAGACCATGATTAGAATGGCTTCTCAATTTGCTCTAATTTGACTGGTGTTTCCGAAGAATCCAGCCCAATGTGAGGGACAAATTGACGTTAATCGCGTCACTTCTTCACTTCTTGGCCCCTCAGAAGGTCTAATCCTAATGATGATTTGACAGATTCCCATTGTTGGCCCAATACTTGGCCATTAGGCGGCCTAATTGATATGTTATTAGCCGCAGCGGGTTTTCTAAAAGTCATGGCCCGAACAGGTAGGGGCCGAAAGGAAATGCACATTTCGGCTGGTTTCTTGTTCGCCGGAAGATCTTTACAGCCAGATGAGATGCGATATCGGATTCATATTAAAAAGCGAAACAAGCCATAAACAAAACTGTCAATCACAAGTGCTTGTTTGGGGTAGAAGGGGGATCTGAGAGGGTTGGGGGTATAGTTATGAAAAGTGGTAGAAGCCACAAAAAGCGGCTAATAAGACGACGCCGACGCACGACCACAGAGACGCATTAAAATCATTAAGACGCCTTAATGCTCAATTTAATGCCGCGTCAACTGCTTAACAGATCTCGTGTAGATGGATCGTGAAGGGGATCGCATCGTATGGGATCACTTCGATTGCCGTCTCTTTCCATCGGCATATCCCCCTCTCTGTCGCTCTTTCTTTTAGCTTATCTCGATCTTAACGATGCAGAGCAAGTTGATTTTTGCCGCTTCTTGGCCAAATGCACTTGTGCCTCCTCCGCTTTTAATGATTGTTTACATCTTACATCGATATCTTCCCTCTCTCTCTGCTGCACTCTACCCGTCTCTTTCTGTTCTGCCCGTGGGACGCCACTGTTGCCGCCAGCTGTCAGTTTAAATGCTTTTTGACGGCTTGTGTCTGGCCGCCAGTTTAATTATGGCTTAAATGCGAAACGCTGTGAGCTTGCCTTGTAGGTTAGCCCCCCTCCCCTTGATTTAACCACCACCCCCCCACTACTAATTAGCCTGCTTCTAATTAATTTGCGGCCATTTAACCTGTGCTCCTGTTGTAGTTGTTGTTGTCGCCTAGCGCCATTTTGTTTTGGGCTTAATGTTGTTGTCAATTTGTTTATCACGTTGTTGTTATTGCTTGTCGGAGGTCTTTGGTAGGCTCCATTATCATGGTTAAGTTGGAGGTGTCTGTTTGGAGCGTTTACGAAACCACTTAATTGAATTAATTGTAAGTCTACTTGCTGCTAATTGTTTTGGATTTCTGCATGTGGGTTGAAAACTGCTGAATTGGCGATTTAAACAATTTATTATTTCTTTTGTTAATGCAAATAGAGATGATTGTTGTTAACATTACATTTTTTAAGATCTATGATAAGCTTTTTGACGCTTTTTAAGGGTATTTCGCCACAACTACAGCCACAGAAAATAAATAGTAAGGATTGATTGGTGAACATATTTTACATTTATATTTGGATTGAATACTACGTTTAGTGGATTTAGATGACATAAAAATTATCGTTATTTTGTTTATAGAGACTTTAAATGCTTAAGATCATAATACAATTTTAAATTTATTTTTGATTTTAATATAATTTTTAGTTGATTTAGATGCCTCTAAGAATTTTTGTTATTTTGTTTGTAAGGAATATCAATTCTTTAAGACCATCGTAAAATCCTAAGTTTTTATAAAGGTGTTTCCAACGCTTTACTTGTGTTATTCTCTACACACAAAAAGTATACTGTCCAACAAAATAATAAATGGTATTATCATATCATTGACTTATAGAATGAGTAAAGTCAATTTTATGGATTAGGGGACTATAACATTATAATGGATTAAGATTTGATCAATGGTTTTTTTTCTGTGTGTAAGAATATGTCCTGTCCACACCTCCCATAACATAGAAGGACTAAAAACACTATTCCTCTTCCGAAATGGCAAAATCAACTCCCTAATTTCTCACCTCGTCGCCTGGATGATCCAAGGACTGAAGGCTATGGCGTTATGGCCATAACCATAATCGCGGCAATATCAATGCCCACCCATTTTTCGCAAGTCGCTGTCAATTTTGTGGCATGGGCGGTGGGCGGTGGGCGTGGTCGAGACGCGAGAGCGACAATCGCTTGCCGGCAATCAAAACAGAAGCGAAATGAATTATAAATGACGTGCAGAAGACTATTTTTGGCACCCACCGGATGGGGAGGAGCCGTCGCCAGCTGGCACCACAAATCCCCACTATAATCCAGTTAAAAAGCCTTCAAAAGTATTCATTCCCATACCTCCCCGGCGAAACTAATAGAACTTTAAATTGGCCCCCCAGGAAAGCGGAGGAGGGTTTCTAATCCCATCTCTATAATGTGACTTCCTTTTCGGGGCTCGTTTCGTTTTCTTGGCGAGCGATTACCGCTGACTGATTGCTTATCAGCTGTCGTGGATCTCGAGGCGTTGCCAAAGTGCAAGTCCCGACGCCACCACCCACCTAAACCACCCAGAGCCACCCAGAGCCACCCGCACCACCCAAAAACCCACCACCACCCCTGTCAAGGCTAATACAATTTTGCGATTGTGTTTGTTGATTCCAGGGCCTGCTAGCTGCTAGTGGGTAATTGAAATCGATTTGCCTTTTTTATGACAGCCAACCACCGATCACCGGCTAATGGGCAAATAATACTAGAGGTTCTATATGGTTCTAGCCCCTATTTTGAATGACTTACCATCGCTGACCGCCTCTGCATTTCGGCCATTCCCAGTGCCATTGCGATTCTTCAGGCCCAGAATGGCATCGATTGTGTGGCGCGGCGTTAGGGTCTGTCCGCCCGATCCGAACTTCCTGGCATTATCCTTTAGCAAGTCGTTGCTATCTGCGGGGTAAAAAAAAAATGAAAACAGGACCTGAATTAAAAGCCTGTTTGCCAACAGTTTGCCAAAGTCAATTAGGCGCACGACAGACCCCGGCGACTCTATGCAAATTTGTCAGCAATTTCGAAAGTATTAAAATTTAGTCCAGTCCACATACACACAACTTTATTTGCGATTTTAACGAGCTAAAAGCTGTAATTGCAACCTGGTCGCCCCTCGCCTCTCTGCCCCTGAATAAAATGGCCAGTTGTCACGACGGCATGCTGGAAAGTAGGCAACATGTTGCCTGATGGCTTTATGCATTTTTAACGAAATTAAAACAAACTGTGCCAAGTGGCGAGTGGTGGAAAGTGGTGAGTGGAAAGTGCAGCGGGTAAATCCCTTTGATTGCCTCGTCTTGCAATTAGCTTATAATTTTTCTCGCAAATTTTCCGCTGTGCATGTTAATGCACTAAAAAACATTGCTGTGAACACGCACACTCTCAGGCATTCATGGGGCAATATCGGGATGGTGGGATCACTCCGGAATGTCCGTGTCCGGCAGCAATTTGTGTTAATTAAATCTATAATCAAACAATTGCAAGCCTTTTCCGGCAAAGGCCACACGGGGAAAAATAAACTATAGAGCTTTTAAAATTAAATGGTCGAACAAAATATGAATGGTAAGTGTGAGTCCTTTATACTACGGAAAGCAACTTTTGGAAAAACATCATTTCATTACATGTATTCACTTATCTGTTGATATTGATCCTTTAAAACTTGTACAATATATTAATTTAAATACATATAAACAATCATTTTTCAATTTTCTATCACGTTAAGTTGACTAAACAGTTCATAACATTATTATACTGCCTATAAAATCCAAGTATAGATTCTCATTTCCCTTTAGATTTAATTTTCTGAATTTTTTAATTTATTTATTCTAAGTAATCTAAAATTCCCTACCTACTTGATCTTTTGTTCATTGTGATCCTATTTTGCTTTCCAATTGATACAATTAATGTTTATCATAATGAACTTAATGGTTTCTTTCCTTTAAAACTGTCTAGTTTATCTAACAAAATATTTTCGAAAACATTTGGAAAACGTTCTACAAGTCCACTGGCTAAGACTAAAATCTGGAATTGAAAAGCCTAATAAATTCCATCAATTGACCGTAAATCAAACTGAAATTTGCCGTCGGCAGGGCTGCTCACCTTCCGAGATCACAGTGTTGTTGTTGGCCAGGTGGGCGGCGTAGTGCTCGTGGAACTGCTCCAGGTTCTTGAACTTCTCCACGATCATCTGCAGGTTCTTGGCGTCCCTCACATTGCCGAGCAGGTGGCGCAGGTGCTCCAGTTGCTTGGGCGGCAGCTTGTGGTTGCCGCCGCCCTGCTGGACGAGCTGCTCGAAGATGTGCTGGAATGTGGCGGCGGTGTTGTTGCTGGCCACGGCGGAGTTGGTCACTCCACCACCGGGACCAGGAGTTCCACCCGAGATAGCCCCTGGCTTCCCCGCTGGCGATCCTGGCTGGCCAGGAGCCACTTCAAGGGCGGGCGGCGTCGAGGCTTTGATATCCATGGGGTTCGGCAAAAGTACTTTAATCGGCAATGATATGATTGATCACAGTTTGGGCACCACACACACACACAGAAATTGTATTTAATTCGATCTCTATCTCTGTCGTAGTTTTCTTCACTTTTCCTCTAACTAAATGTCAAGCATTTTTCTTTTCAGTCACAAGCGGGAAAACTTTAGCTGCGAAAGTACCAAGTAGCAACTACCAACTACCGAAACCGTTGCGCACCGGGCCAAGGCAGACTTGGCAATAAACTCGAAAACAGCGACTGTGGCCCGCTGACGGCTCGAGTTTCCAAATCGAATTGGAAACCGGTTGAGCTTACCACATCTATATATACACAGTGTACAATGTGTGTGTGTTTCCCGGGGGCGGAGTTATCTCGGGAGAGGATTGGAGAGCGGGAGAGAGTGCGCAGGACTCGCGGGGTGGCAGTTCAAATCCGCTCTTCTCCAGGATATACTTCCCAGTCCCATTTCCCAATACCTATACGATCCGAAGTCCAGAGTGTAACAATGGGTTTTCGGGACACCCCGACCTCGACTCCTGGCCAAGTGGTTTGTTTGTCGGCTTCGTAATAAAATAAACTAACTGCACTTACTGCCCTTCGTCCAGATGTCCTGGCGAAGGGGGAAGGACACACACTCCGCCCGCCGGAATCATGACTTTGGTGCCACAGATTTTTCGACCACAATTGCATCGGAAAAGCATTTTGGGCTTAGGCCACAAAGTGTGTGCCTCTCCATATCGCTCTCTCTCACTCTGTTCATCGGCTCTGCCGTCTCGCTCTACGGATTCTCCCAAGGAGCGTGAAACCTAAAACGGATACATAAGTGGATTTTGTTAATATCCTGCTATTGTTACAAATTTGCAAGCTGATTGCGGCAGGCGGCATTTGTCAAGGAAATAAACTTAAAAGCATTCGCATAGGAGCTCAGGTCAGGCAGTTTATTGAGTTGGGAATTATGCCTACTGTTGAAAGTCAGCAGGCTTAATGGGGAGCTGAATGAAGATTGTGTTTATATTATTTGAAGTTTTAGTTATTATTACAAGTAATAATTAGAATTAAGGTTTTACATTATCATTATCATAAGCCTCTCAATATGGTAGTTGTATTTTATTTAAATAATAAGTATCGTGTTATTTTCAACAAAATTTAGATTGTGATAAGGAGAAAGAGACTAAAAATTTAATTATACCACCATTACTAATAAAGATCCATACAAAAAAATGAAATCTATAAATACCTCGAGTTAGTTTGTTTTGCGTTTTGGAGTTCGTAAAACCCAATTATTATAATTCTTCATATATATTTATTTCCACTCCATAAACTCTATAACGTAGAAAATAAATCAAAGGTGTTTATCCCATAGATATATTTATTCTAACGATTAGGGTAAAAGTCATGTTGTGCAATGAATAAAATGTATGTATGTACAAGTTAATTTCTAAAACGTTTTTTTTTTAATCAGCTTATACTTTACATTTATTTCTAAATAACACATGTATAAAATCAATGGATGTAAATTCAGTTCATAATAAGATGATTTAAACCGATTAAGATTTTTCAGTTAGGTATTTCTTACAAACTTCAGCTACCAGTAGCTACTAAGTTGCTCTCTGCAACCGGTTTTAAATACCGCCATTACAAAGCAACTTTAGATTGGTGGCGAAAATAATTTGCTAAAAACTCATGGGAAGGTAAGTCCCCTGGAAGACCCCCAAAACCACCCCGCGGCACTTCCGACACTTGATTGTCAGCCGGGTAATAGACGCAGTCAGCCAGTTCAGCCAGCCATTAAGCGTGGCCAATACCATTACCATTTACATTCAGCCGGCATCTCGCTGCTTACCTGTTGTCATGAGTTGTGGTTTTTATCCCCAGAGCTCGGCTATTTCATTTCAGTCCGGTTCATTCAGCTTCTCTCTTTGGCTTCGGTTCAATTTGCCCCGTTTACGCTATCTTCCATTACACGTTAAATGAAAATGCCAGATAACCGGGCGCACAGCACATTTGCCGCCCATTTTCCACCGCCCACCGCCCCCTGACATTTTGGTTTGGGCCCTCCTTTTGGCCCAGCGATTCGATTTGTGCCAACTAATGAGCTCTTAATGCGCGTTTATTCTTACGCATAACGAGCTTGCCAAACGTAATTACGTCCTAGGGATGTGTGGGTGTATCTGTGTGTGTTTGTATGGGTGGGGGGGGTCTTTATTGCTCTCTCTTCCGGCCTGTCAGCTTGTGCTGTGTGCGTGTGTGTGTGTGCTTGTATCTGTGAGAGGCTGCCATGTTGGCGCGCTGCTTAATTGAAGTGGAGCGACAGACGGACAAACTGTATCTCGGGTATCTCGGCTATATCCTTCTTCCGACTGCGTCTGTGTGTGTGTATCCACTTATCCTTTTCATTTACGCCACATCCGCAACGTTAACTCGCTGCTCACTGCCACTCCTCGACTTTTCTCGGCCTCCCCTCCTTTTTGTTTTAAATTAATTTGCTTTTAATTTGCTTTATTATGTGGCAATTTCTCCTCCTTTCGCTGGATTTAATTAGTTTGCTTTTATCGTTAAGCAGTTAACTTTCCAATGAAATGAGTGCTTGAAAGGGGAGTGAGAAATATTAATTTTTGGCCAAATTAAGCATACGCCTGGTGTGCTTGGGGTAACAACTAATCGTGTAATTAATGCTTTAGGGTCTGGCCAAACTGATCCTATCTTTTTCCACCGACAGATGCGATCGAACTGCACTTAGCTGAGTCCCATTATCAGAGGAATACCCTCTAAAATCGAAATCATTCTGCGCATGCGTAAAAGTCTTAAAAAAAAGAAGGGGATTCTGCTGCTGAACTGAAGAACCAGTTTAGTGGGCTACCTTTTTTTTACTCATAATTCCCATTTGAATTCTGGCTCTCTTTGCTGTGGGCGTGGCCTAAACCAGTCGCTCTCTCTCTCTCTCTCTCTCGCCCACTCGCTCTCTCTCTCAAGGCATTTGTGTGCGTGAGCGCTTCGGCGCATTTAGCTCACCCATACACAGGGAGGAGAGACACACCGACATGCCTTGTGGTAGACCATTGAAAAAGTGATGAAAATAACTCTCTGTCACTTTATTGGCGCTTAACGAGTTTGAGTTGATGAAGAATTTAATTTATGATGCTGCTCACACCATCAAGAAAAGCGAGCAGCCCCGAAAGAGATGGCAATAGAGAGGGCGAGAGAGAAAGAGAAGGGGTGCGGGTGGGCAGGGAGCCAAAAAACCGCAGAGCACAAGAGGCGGAGAAAAAGAGAGAGGGAAAAAAAGAAGAAAAATTAATGAACTCGTAACTGTCGCTTTTGCAAATTGGGCTCTGAGAGTGTGCGAGTGTTGGTTAGTGTATGCCAGTGTGTGCGTGTGTGCAGGACTCACACTCACACTATCACACTCACACACAGACAGGAGGAAACAGCAGCCGTCGCTGCCGGCAGACGTCAAGCTTTGATGATTTAATTTTCTGGTCTTCTAATTTAATTTTATTATAGAAATACAGTCATGTGAGTATGTGTGTGTGTGTGTGTGTGAGAGAGTCTGAGTGAGAGCCTTTTACTTGTCCACGTGTGTGTGTGAGTGCCCCACACCCTCACAGACACACATGCAAATTCGTTAATGGAAAATGGTGGCGTTTAATTGAAAAAGGAAGTGCGCCAAAGGGCTGAGCGACAGGGACAGCAGACTGGGGCAAAAAGGACTCGGCAAGGACCGAGTTTTCCATCAAATTAATTTCATGTGTATGTCTCTCTCCCACCCTTTCTTTTCCAACGCTGCCACGTACATCTTGTTATTGTTCATTTTTTATGCCATTTCTTTCTTTTTTTTAGTGCGGTTACTGTTGCAATAACAATTTTCAATTAAATTTATTTGTTTGCATTGCCAGGAACCAAAACCAGAAAAAAAAGGAAGAAAGAAAGCGAGAGAGCTTCTCTCTGCTCAGTTTGTTCACCCGCAAAGTTAATTGAATTAAATATTCCAGCGAGATAATTACAAAATGGCGTTGATTAATCGTCAGCCGCCATATTGATTTTGCCAGCAACAATATTTAATGATTAACAATTAACATTGAACAGGGATTTTTGATGCAGACACTTGCCAGCCTGGCATGCCACATCATCCTCTTTGTGCCTTAATAAAAGCAATTAAAATTCATTAGCTGCAAATACACACACACACACACACTGGCACACCAGCAAGGACTCACACAATCACACACTAATGCCATCATGCGCTCGTTTTCTCAATTATTCATTCAATTTTGCATGCCACAAAAGCAAGAGCCAAGGAAGCTAAGCCATCCCCCTTCACCATGCCCCATCCAAAAGGACCTCTACGAGGCATCCTCCATACATATTCATGCGGCTAAATGAAAACGGCAACACTTAAATGCAATTTGCCTCAATTTTACCAGCAGCCAACTCTCCTCATCATCATCCCCCCTCCCCCTCTCATTTTACCGCCAAACGAACGTCTTGGCTTAGAGCGTCTTAACGTCTTTTCATGGCACTTACATCGTCATTCTATTCGTCTAATTTCATTTTCTTGCACAAACTGCTGTGTTGCTGTGGGAAAATGGGAAAGTCAGAAAGTGGAAGGACGAAGATGTCCTGGGTTCCTTTGGCCAAACTGGCTTCGGTTTATTCAGCTACTAGAGGAGTTGGATCCTGGCAGACTGCCTGCTTTATTCTAATTACATTCAATTAAACGTGCTGATTGATATGTTTGTTCTGCTGCGACTGCTTCGATAGAGTTAACGATTTCTAGGAGGAAGTTAAGTAAATCAGGCCCGCAATTGTTTGGGTCTTGTTTGTGCTTTGGTTATATTTTCAAGGGATTAAATCAAGAAGTTGGGATTCAATTGGAAAAATCAATTAACACGAATGTTAGAAATTACGATTCTAATGTCTTGCAATTACAAACAGACTTTATTTTCATATGTGAAATATTGACTTATACTTAGGCCCTTAGAACATATAAAATTAACCATCTTAATTATCGTTAATATATTACAAATCTTTCCGGAAGAAATTTTAAATTTAAAAAGTTATTTAAGTACATTTTTAATCATCTAACTAAATCATCTACCTTAATTTCTTTAAGTTTTATTAACATACATTAATAATTGTGCTTTAAAAAAATGTTGCTTCTTTGATTTTCCTCTATTTAATGCTCTTTTTAATGCATTGTTATATTTTATTCTAATCGCTTTAATCGAAATTCCTTTAAAATATTCATCTCATTTGGCTCTAATATTTTCTAAAATGACGCTTGTCTACTTTGACGGGTAAATATATTTTCAAACTAATTAATTGCATATTATTTGCATTTTAGTGTTTCATTTTCATCTAATTTAACATAAATAAACGAGCCACTTTCCACAAGCATGTGACGTAATTATTGCCATTCTGGGAAAAATTGCATTAATTTTCTAACAAACATTTTCACATTAATTGAACATTTTGTGTGCAATCAATTTGCATATCAAGCATTAATAAATGGAATTATCCGTTTTTAATTGCATTTCTCAGACAAAAGTTTTAGTTTTGGCCGAAAAACAAATTATTTTGTCCGATAACGTGGACATGGCGGCAAAACCCTGGCTGAAAACGAAAAGCGCGACCGAAAAATTAAGCTTTATTTGTGGAAATTGCAATTCAATTAAGTTTTCAAAACATGCAAATTGCGAATGGGCGCACAGCAAAAATATTGACAGTGCGCCGAGCAACAAAAGCGTACCGAAACTTGTTTGTATAATTTCATTAGCGTTGATTTGCAGCAAATGCAATTGCTGCAAAATTCACTTGGCCTGCCATTGATTAAACAAGTCGACATTGGAGGCCCCAAATCGAATTGGATTCGGGGGGTAGAGATCCGGGGAAACCCCATCTCTCGAATAAAAACTAATTACGGCCCTTGGTCGAGAATGTCCATCTATGGTTAGGCGCCAACTGATAATTATAAGCCTGCAAACTGGAACTCTGATTGCCAAGCAGCAGCTGTAATGAGGGGAGGGGCGGGGGATTTGAACAGGAGATGAGGGTGCGTCGCCGCAGGAGGCCCAAAAACCCAATCCCAGGCCCCTGCCCATGCCCATGCCCATGCCATTCCCGTTGCCAATCCCAATCTCAATACCAATGCCAATCCCAATCCCAGGGCAAACATGTCCGCAACAGTTTCCGCTGCACTAACGAAATTACAGACGCAGGCTCACACGCACACACACGCATCGCCATATCCTGCGGCGATTGTGCGCACAGGATGCGAAACAGGCTCAGGAACTCAGGAACGCAGGACCTCGGGACCCCGGGACCCCAGGACCCTGCAACGGCTAATGCTAATGCTAATGCTCTTTGAACGACTAATTAGTGAATTACTATATAGGCACACTATTTGCCCAGCAAACGGCAACCCAAAGCAAATTGTGCGGAAGACTGTCCAGGATGTACATCAGAAATAGAGCGGAAACCAGGACCAATTAGATCCAGCGAATGGAGTCCTGGTTGCCAGTCAAAGCGTGAATTTACTGGGTTGGGTTAAATTATGCGAGTGTTTGCTATCTGAAGGAATACTCTGATGATTGCGTTGATTATTATCGTATTACCGAATCTAGCTATCGGTATAATCGATGATATCAATAAACTTATTTATCCAAATCTGGCTTTTTCAAATGTCTATAGCAAATCATTGGAACTAGCATTTCTTAAGTACAAAGATATGTAAGTTCCTTTAGATTGTTGGATAATATTTTGATGATTGCGTTGATTATTATCGTATTACCGAATCTTGATATAGGTATTATCGATGATATCAATAAACTTTTTTTATCCAAATCAAGCTTTTTAAAATGTCTATAGGAAATCATTGGAACTAGCATTTCTTAAGTACAAAGATATTTAAGATCCTTTAGATTGTTGGATAATATTACGATACAGACCCTTGATTTTGATAGTAAATCCTGTAAAATTAACAAGTCTTCTTCCTTATAAAAATAACCCACTCAATGATGTCTTTTTATTTAGGGATAGGGAATTATATCTGAGTTTTAGTTTGCTTTTGAACATTTTCCGAATAAAAATGTTTCTTCAAGATGACCCGCCCTATAGAATCTACCTTAATACCATTATGACCGAATAGTTCCTTACTCCATATATTCATTCGGCTCTAAAGGTATATTCCTTTTTTTTGGGTGTACTTAAAACCAGTTCTTTAACTTACCATATTGAACTCAGAAAATAACAAAATAATATGTTGCATAAATATTAAAATACATAATTTAACAAAATCTCGTTTATAAGTACTTGATTACGCCTAAAACCCGGTACGGTAGCGATTAAGACGGACCGTTCGATCTTCGAGCGGCTGAACAGGACGTGCATTGCGAGTGATCCTCGATCCACGTTTGTCCTTCAATTGGCGGAACTCGTTCAGCTGGCGTTCGCTAATGGATAAAGCCACGGGGTGCATCAACCACTCAGCCCCCCGATGACACGGGGGTTCGGTTAGCGATCCATTGTAGCTGTAGAACTTGTCGTAGAAGGCTGGCATCAGGTAACTCAGTGGAAAAGGTGGTACTTCCACCACCTGACCCGCCTGCTGAACAGCAGCGAGATGCTGAACCAGGACGTCGAGGAAGGGATTGTCATCGGAGAAGTCGAACATGTAGGAGATCATCAGGATGCCCTGGCTGGAGGAGCAGCCATTACCCTCAGCATCTGTGTGCAGGCACTGCATCTCCAGCGGACTGTGGTGATGGTCCACAGTGTGCTCCGAACCGGATGAGTTGGTCCAGCTCCAGCGGAAGGAGATCTCCCGGAAGTCGAAGCGACCTAGGAGATCGCCACCATCGATGGAGGGCGTTCGGTCGGGAAAAGCAGCTCGAAGGACCAGAGTGTGACCGTTGTTCTCCAGGCGAATGCCCAAAGGAACGTCATTATAGTGTGACCATATCAGAGGTGTATCAAAGTAGTTGAGATCCAGGCAATTCCGCTCTATATTAATGGGGCTCTGATTGTTGCCCGGTGCATCCCAGGTATGTGGACCCCTGTCCCAACCGTAGTTGTAGTTTTCCGGCGAACCGCGTAGGGTGCAGTTCAAATCACTAGAGGATTCTGTCGGATGATCCTCGCCAACATCTTCAGATTCCTCTTCCGATTCTCTTGGACAGCTATTAGCCATGGTGAATCCCGTGTGAACATTTACCAACACCAGTAGAGCCACGCAGAATGCCAGGATCAGCTTGAGAAGATTGCTGTCCTGCAGGCGGCAGGATAGGTCCTCCAGCCAGCACCAAAGGTACTTCAATAAACCACAGGACAGACATCCGTTCATCACTAAAATGGGAAAATAAATTTCACTCAAGAAAACTTGGTTAAGTATTTTAGCTCCACTGGATGACAGCCAACTGCTGGCCTTCCTGGATGAGCGGGAAAACTGAGAAAATTTCTAATTAAACCCGCTGAAAAGTTAATTATTTTGGAAAACAAATTGGGCGCGCAGCAATTTTGTGCGAAAACATTTGCAATTTGTTTGCATTTGTATTTTGCATAAATTAATTACGCACAAAACTCTCTTCGGCGGCGGAAATTGCTTGCACAAATATCCTGTGCCGCTCCTGCGTGGACCCTTCCGGCTCCTGTGCCCCCTTCAACCCTTCTATGTTGCATTTTGGGAAATTAATTAGTTTTGTATGTACAAAATAGGCGAAATGAGCACTAGGTGCCAAACGGAAATTATTTCCAGCTCCCCAAAAACACCTTTTGTGCTGCGACAGGAACTACACAGGGGAAAAGGATTAAAAGGATAATGGATTTCACACAATGAAACTAAAGTGTATCTTATAAATACCTTTACTGTTTATTTAATATATAATTTCTTTCATATTTTACATATGATTACCCAGATTTATTCGTGCTGCAGCTAAGTTCTTAATTTCTACGTCCTTTTATATTTCAGATAAATCTCTTATATGACTTTTCTAAATCATAATAGAAATCATCCTCCACAATAAATATTTTCTGTGCCTGTAGGTCCATGCTTGACTTATGGCCTCTGAAATTTGAGACTTCTCGGCCATCTCTGATTAGCATAAAGTTATCAAAAGCCAGCCACGCCCACAGTTTTTGGGTTTGAGGGTTGAGTTCCCACTGCGATTCAATTATGACTTTTTTCTGATCAATTCGTTTGGCTTTGATTTGATTTCATTTTCCTGCACTTGTGCAGGGCGTTGACGTCTGCCAAATGTTACAAATTGTCCGTGCCCCGACCTCTAAGGACCACCTCCTCGTCCTCGTCCTCTCATCTGTCGAATGTCCTGGTGGCAGTCGTACTCGTAGTATCCGTGGACATGAACGTGTCCTGGGGCATGCGAGCTGCACGCAAATTGACGGGTAAGCATGTGGCATAAACGGAAACACTAACATCGTTAGGCGAGTCCTGCCAGAGGGTGCCAAAATAACAAAATATGAGAATAACGGAATAACAATCATAACCATTTTTGAGTAACCAGGCCCCGAGGCAGTTGTTTTCACTTCTGACCGAATGACTCGATTTTTATGGTCGCTTAGGGTTAATTGAGGCTGCAGATTCCACTCAGGGGTTGCTTGTTACATTCCGCGATGTTTGTTTTGGTTAGAGAGTCTTTATATCCGCTACAAGGACTCTATTTAAGTGGTCCGAATTTGTTTGATCGACTTTCATAAATCATATTTTTATGGAGATGTAAATATGTTTACACAATTATTGCTTTTGTAAAAAACATTATATTATATACACTTTTTTGTTCATAAAATGCTAAATAAATTTCCTTAACTGAAGAATAGATCAAAATTTTAAAAGCGTTACAATATAGGAACAAATAAGATCAAATAAGAACCCTCAGAAATATGTTTCATACTATAATATTTTCTATAGGCATAACTGAGTAGCACAAACATTATTACTAAAAAATGTTGATAGCAAAAGTCGAACTATTAACATTAGAAGATTCATCAGATTTAACATTTTATCTGCTTTAACTTGTTAAAACGATAAACTCTTCCGAAAATTGCAGCCTTAAAAATCTGAAATGACCGAAAAACAATTTGAACTTTTGAAGAAATAAAAAAAATGCTTTCAATTGTTCAAATTGTGCCCTTATAATTTACATTGCAGCAGAAAGGAAATTCCAACGACTGCAATAGCAACTCTGACACTCACAAACATGCAAAGGGAATTTCCGCTTCCGCTTGGGGAAACTCTGTTAAAGCGACGCGAAAATGGAGCCAAGGTAAAACGCATCACACAATTTCGCCGGCTCTCGCTGCAGGATAATGCAAACGAAATTGGTCTCACTTTGAATTCGATTGATTTGTCTGCAGCACGGCTCGTTAATATCCTCTTAAATCACTTAACCACATTTGCCGATTACGGCGAGGACAGAAGAAGAATGTCCTTGGCAGTCGGGCGCAGCGGGGTCCTTCGGTGTAAATTCGGTGTAAATTTTCACACATTATTCGGATGCCCGGACAAGGACGAGACAATTACTGGGCTCCGATAACATTGTCTAGTGGGATTTTCTCCACCTCGGCAGCCATCTCTCTTTTGCACACAGCACAGCTGATAATGTTAATATGCGCCGCAGGACATCAAACACGGCGCAGGCGAAGGGATCAGGATGAGGTATTGAGGGCACTCAACTTTGTTTGGCCAATCCGCTTAGGCTTTTGTATCTCAGCCTGCTTTGGAATATGTTTTCGAGGGTCGGGATTATCGGTTGTTGTTTCGTGCGATTGTTAAATGAACAGCGGTGAGCGAGTGAGTGTCTTCTCTTCCGAAAAACCGCAAAAACATTCTTAAAGATCGTTTTGCGGCCATGTTGCCACTGTATTTTTCTCTCTCTGAGAGTTGGAACTCCGCTCCTCAGCTGCCTGCGAATGTGATCCAGATCCTTATCGCAGCATGCGTCCTTTCACTATTCCAGCGTTGTTTTCACAGCCTCCGGCCACAGTTGCCCTCATTAGCAGCTTAGGGGCGTTGACGTGTTTTGCTTGCTAGCTGACAATGTTTGCTACTTTCCCGGCTGTGTAATGTCCTTGTTTTCGGCCTGAAAGACACTTCTTTCAAAAGCGTGCACTTCCCTTCCGCCCTTCTTGCCTTCCCGAGCGGAACAAGAGGTTCCTGCCACAGCGATCCATTAAATAATAGTATCATTGGCATTTGCGAGAACCGAAGAACGCCTTTAGGAACCAAAGGACCAGGATCGAATGCGTTGGGGGGTTGATTTTGAAACCAAATCGTGTGATCACTATCGGTCGTCAGCTAATTTATTTCGCTATCGATCGATCTATTGAACGTTATGGGTTGTAATTGTAATATTTGTAATTGATTTCATTAATACTTATACAGTTCTAAGAATAGAAAAAGTTAAGTCTATTACTAAGTGGTGACTCGAAATAATTATTTCTGTGTTGGCAAAATTCCGTGGATCATAGAGGTATCTCAAGTGAGAACTCAACCGAATTAATAACTTAAGTTATGGTATCTTGAAGGGCAGCTTTGGGTTCCGATTCTGAAAGCCATTGGATTTACGCAAAAATTGAAAATGAACATGGATTAAAAATTAGACTATCGTTTTAAGGAACCATTTGAATATAGACAATAAAAGAATTCAACCACAAATGCATATATGCATTTAATGGCGTTTTAAAATCACGGGTGATTTTCTAATATTTATGGTGATTTTTTTTTTGAGTGTACACAGAACACATTCTCATTTTTTACAAAACGGAAACGCTTCCTTCTACCTGTTACAAACTTTCCGACGAATCTAATGTATCCTTTTAGTCTACGAGAAACGGGTATAACAATGTTAGAAGACGTCGGCCAACTTTTGTGAGTTTAAGCAAGAAAAAATTGTGTTTAATCTTTATTATTTTGATCACGATACTCTTGAAATAAAGTTCTTTATACTTTAAGTGAGTACAAATGTAAAATTTACACAACGTTTCACAAAACCATGTATTATTTCTTATTTTGATTAGTGTAGCCACTTGGCAAATAGGTTCAAGGCTATATTCTATATTCTATATTTTAAATTCTTTTAAATCACTTCTTTTTAATGCTCTTAATTCTTATCTTTCGAGCTAACTTCAAGGCTATCATTTTTATACCCTTGCAGAGGGTATATTGATTTCAGTCAGAAGTTTGCAACGCAGTGAAGGAGACGTTTCCGACCCCATAAAGTATATATATTCTTGATCAGCATGACTAGACGAGTCGATCTAGCCATGTCCGTCTGTCCGTCTGTCCGTCTGTCCGTCTGTCCGTCTGTCCGTCTGTCCGTCCGTTTCTACGAAAACTAGTCTCTCAGTTTTAAAGCTATCGGGCTGAAACTTTCCCAAAAGTCTTATATCTTTTGCAGGTAGTATATAAGTCGGAACCAGCCGGATCGGACAACTATATCTTATAGCTCCCATAGGAATAATCGGACAAATAAATGAAAAAAAATTATATCTTTGGTGTTTTTTAGCATATAACCTCCTAAGCTTGGAAATAACAATTTTTAAATAATTTTGAATTTTGAATTAAATTTTATCGAAATCGGACGACTATATCATATAGCTGGCATAGGAACGATCGGAAAATTTGTGGAAAAATAATATGAAATAAATTATAGCTTTGGTGTTTTTCAACATATAACCTCCAACGCTTGGAAATAACATTTTTTAATTAGTTCTGAATTTCGAATTTAATTTTATCAAAATCGGACGACTATGTCATATAGCTGCCATAGGAACGATCGGAAAATTGGTAGGAAAATAATATGAAACAATTTATAGCTTCGGTGTTTTTTGACATATTATCTTATACTATTGGGAATATCATTTTTTGTGTTTTGAAATTTAATAATTATAGCTGCAAGGGTATATAAGCTTCGGCTTGCCGAAGCTAACTTCCTTTCTTGTTTAGTTCAGTTTATGTAGCCACTTAGCAAATAAGTTCAGGGCTATATTCTGTAGCTTAAATTTATTTTAAGTCTTTTATTTTGAATGCT